>NC_133650.1:134192628-134466111 GCF_009905375.1 Apium graveolens | reverse complement strand
TAAATTTTCCCTCATTCATCGATGATATTCATAATGAGTATCTTCATTGATTCTTCTTTCATACTTACTCTTCTCAGTCGAGATTGTAAATATCTAACAAATAGTTAAAAACATGGATGATCTAATATCCATATATTCCTCGGGAATCCTGTTCTTCTAATCGGGATGAAATTATTATTGAACTTTAAAATCATAGTAAGGGTATCAATTTGATATTGGTATTCCGAATTCAATTCTATTTAAAGATCTGATAAAGTATGTGAACTAGGGCACCTATGAGTGTACCCTTTTTTGGAAAGAAATATTGATAAGAGGTTATCGATTGTTCCGATGTCAAGACCACTCGATTTAGAGTTATAATTGTCTTTCTCGGCCCAAATTTAGAAACTCTTTATTTCAAAATCGTCATCCAGGTAGCCACAATTTCTTCAGTGATTACGATGTTGAGATTTTTTTACAAACAAACTTAAATATTCCTAGTTGCATATGTTCTCATGAATGACTAGTTAATTGTCCTAACTAGTCAAGATTTTAATTAATAGGACGAAAGCCTAGCTAATTGTCCTAGCTAGTTGCTATGGGCCAAACCAATTGTGCTGGCCATTTTCTTAGCCGGTTTATAATATTGCTTGATATGGACTAGATATTATTTGCTAGCTCCACTTCCAATCAAATTTTTTATTATACCATAGTGCATTACATATGCAAAATTTAATTGTTGATGAAATTTTCAAAGAATAATGTAATTGAGACCTAACTAGGTCGCCCACTCAAACGAGAATTCATATTCAGTTTTATGAAATATTCTATTCTTTCGTTTATATAAAGAATAACCAATTAAAATCATAAAGTGATTAAAGAATAATCTACTTCCTTATTTGTTAATCATTGAGTAAAATTTCTTCCTTCAAAATAACATCATTTTGAAACCTCAATGATTACCTTTGGTTGGAGAATGTTATTTCAAATTCCTTCGTTATTCGAAAAGAAAAGTATTCTTTCAATGGGAAAATCTTACAAGTATCATTCGTATGATGTTATTATTCAGCAATCATTACTTTCAATGGATATTCTCTATAATATCACAATATAAAATTCTAAGGACATAGAAGGATAATCCTTGTTGTATTCTTCCTTCCAAGTTATAAATTTTTCTGAGTGTTGTGACTCTTTTATTCAGAGCTCATTATTTGTTCAGATGTTAGATTTTGTAATCTTGTTAAGATTATCTAAATTCATCGATATCGTGAAAATCATTTTTCAAGGCTAATTGCCTTCCGAACAAAGAGAGGTATAATTGAGAATCGATTGTTGTAATTATGAGACTGAAAGCTCAGTGCTATGATGGTGCAATCAGAGCATCATGATGAGTAAGTTGTTTAAAAAGGGAATACCATGTTTAGTTATATCATAAGGATCTTAACATGGTTATAGAAAGACGATAATAGAGATATACGTGATTAGTGAGGTACGCTTCTGTGAAACACGATTGGGATAAGAACTAATGAATTCAGGAAAGACCAATCATGTATGAATTCGAGGAATAAGACTTTTAAAAAGTGAACATAAGATTAGTAATAACCTCTTGTTAGAAATCTCTGGCGATAAAAACAGGATTTTGTATGAAATGTAATGATAATCTATGCAGCTTAGGACCGTTGACATAAGGTGTCCTAATATGATCTAGAATAATTGCGATAAGGTTCGGACTGAAAGGGGACAAGGAGTTTACTTATAAGAAAATTTTGAAATTTTTTTTTCTTACACTGAACACGAGATAGAGGCTATAAGTCAAATGATCAAAGGCTATGATTGAGAAATCTATTATCATCAGGAAAGGCCAATGTGGGGGACGACACTTTAAGTAGGAAAAAATATTGAGGATGACAAATCTCAGAGTAACTGATGAGAAGGATCTCAAGAAAAGAACCCTTTATTACTTAACAGGAAGACTTAAAGATGCCTAAAAACGTAAACGGATTTTAGTCATGACAGTAATATGAAAAGGGATGTCATTGAGTAGGTAAGTAAGTATTCGCATGGTTGAAAATGAAAACGGAAAGGCGAGGATTAAAATTTGGGCGATTACGACTTGTAGATGACCCAACATAGGAGTAAGAGTTAATTATACTAAATTTTGAAGGAGGATTATCAAGAACCAAGTTAGTCGTCGTGCTATTGAGGATTTTGAAGTGATAGATTAAATACGATTGCTTATTTTATTATAGAAACGATAGATGTCCACTCTACAAAATTGTTATGAACGTAGAAAAGATATTGGGACAGAGAGACCCCTGACGACTGCGCCGCGCAAGGACCCAATATTTAATTAACGGGACTATTTCCTAAGATATTTTGGCAAAAAAAGGACGGACAGAGGAATGATTTAGAGTTCCAAATCGACAAGTAGAATGAGAGGACTATCCTGACCATTGAAGCTACATCTAGCGGCTTACCTTTTATTTGGAACGGTTTGGGGAATCGCCTATTGTTGACAGATAATTCGTGTAGATGTACTTACCATGCTAGCATACGAAAAATAGTCGTCGATATCCCTTACGAAGGACAACGTGACAGAATGAAGGATGTCATTGTCAGAGCTGATAGAAGGCAAAGTAGATCGTACACGCCTTATAAAGGCCACTGGTAGCAAGTACCAATAAACGTGAATATGTCTAAGGCGCTAGCGAGAATAACAAGTACGACCCAGAAGGTATCGTAGTACTATAGATATTATACGGGGAATGATTAAAGAAGTCCGACCGATGACGGAAGTTGAACGTTCCACGATCCTAAAATGTGTCAATCATTGCGTATGAAATGGTGCTTCCTTCAAGATGGCAACAGGATGATGATGTATCTTACGATACTATGGAAGAAATGTTAAATCTGAAGCTAAGCGTGTAACATGAGATGAGTGTGTAGAAATGCGACAAGAACTTCTTACATAAAATAATCGACAGAGATGATGCGCAAAAATGAGAAAACGTTAAGGAACGAAACTCTAGCACTAGTAAGAGTGATAGAGGGGGAAAACGAATAAGTTGAAGGAGCATTCCAAATACTAGAAGATGCGCTAATAGTCCATATTATAGATTTTTTAAGGAAAATGAAGTGATCAACTGATATTAATCGAATTACCGATAATAAAAAGTTATCGTGCGGGCATTGGAACGGCTAGAAAGCTTTGTACGGAAGAAAGAATCGTTCTCCCTTAGGTTGGGAAGAAATTGGAAAGCGGAGGATGCTGGACCATAGTTGAGTCTACAGACCAAAGAAATTCCTAGAACTGATCAGAACCCGACTAGTGGCAGCCCAGGATGAACAATAGAGATATGCGGACTAGATCTATAAAGATGAAAAGTACGAAGTAAAAGACCAAGTATTATTGAAAGTGCCTCCCAGGGAGGGAGTGATGAGATTCGAAAGGGAAAGAATGTTGAACCAAGGATTATTGGACTGGTTGAAATCTTTAAAGGAATAAGAGATTTGGCGTATAAATTAGCACCAATATCGAACAGTCACCAAGTTTAAAATGAGTACCCGGAAATATATTTGACGGATGAGTGGAAATTTTATGAAGAGATCCAATACTGTGAAGTTAATGTGAGAACTCGAGGTGGTCCTGTGAGAAGTGTGTCCCCGCCTATTTCTGAACTGATTCCGGGACGGAATCCTTTTAAGGGGGGAAGACTGTAACAGCCCAAATTTTTGACATCAGTAAAAAAAACCTTAGGAATAGTAACCTTGCAGTTTATTAAAAAAATTTGCGACCACACCATATATGAGTGTTTCATTTAAGTTTCCGAGTTTATATTGTGGTTATACGTACTAAATGAGTGTATGCAAAAGTCGTGAGTTTTCGAAGAAAACTAATAGTCCAAATAATATTATTTTATGATCCATTGAGGAATAAGACAATTATACTACGACCAAGAAAAATTTGAGAATTATAATTTCATAACTCATAACCAAGTACGAGCACTGAAAATGGTAATGATTTACGATTAGTGGAATTCTTCGACGTAGCATTTACGGGAATTGATTTAAACGTACATGAACGAAAGCGAGATAATGTAGGATGATAAAATCAAGTGATAACCTAGGAAATTAAGTATTTTATAAATTTATTCAACAAGTAATAGATTAGGAAGCTAGTTACAAAAATTAATAAATAACAAATTTTGATAAACATAAATTCAAGGAGCTTATCATGCAAGCTTTGATAAATGAGACACCTAGCTAAGCCTAGCCTTTGAAAATGAGATGCATCTTGTCCTACACACTTTCTAAAGTCACAAAAGCCTATTTCCACCACATTTCCAAGAAGCAAGCAAGGAAATTCTCTCTCTCTCTCTCTCCAAAAACCCAATACTGATTTCGAAGAACACCATGGGAAGAAAAATTCATATCTAATGATCTATTCATTCAACAATCACCAAATTTTAACCAAAGCTTTCTCATACCATATACAAGGTATGTTCAAAATTTCATGGCCATTGAATTAGTATAGCATAGTCAAATCCTTGCTCAAAATTGGTGGTGAATAGTAACTCCGAAAATCACTAACTTATTTTCTTGATTTTCATCAAAATTTAAGGCTTTTAAAGCTAGAACAAGGCTTCATCAAGGATCTTAAGACTTTATTAAGTATTAACAAACTTAAATAAAGGTATAAATATTCATCCAAACTTTTTTTAAGTTTTAAGTTTCAAGAAAAATAAGGATCTTGGATATAGATATGGTTTTCATGATTGATTTGATATTATCTTGATTTTTAGTTAATTAGTTTTAAGGTTGATGATTGTTACCTCAATAACATGATGTTATTGAGAGAATTTAGTGTTGATATGATGATTTGATGATTGTTGATGGTGGTATAATGATTTAAGACGTAAACGAAACTCGAATCGTAATCGTAACCTCGTTAAAACGAACAAAACTCAACTTAAGTTTCTGCAGAAGTTCCCGAATGTATAAACTGTATTTTCCTGAAAAGTGAGACTTGATTATGATAGACGATGTTATGAGGATCATTTAGGCACTTGAATCGCTTGATTTCGATTTACGGATCAAAAGTTATGACCGTTTTAGTAAAAGGGATTTAAGCGACAAAACTGCTACAAATTACAAATTTTGTAAATATAAATGACCGACTTAAAAAAATATTTAAAAACCATGAAATTTTTACAGAGATTAAGAAATATATTTTATTATCTTCCATAAAAAGTTCAAGTAAAAATATTGATTTTTCAATTTTATAAAAATGTCGGAACCGAGGTCGCGCGGAGTACGAATGTCAAAAACAACCCCCTGTTAGGAAACTGCCACTTCGGGATTTTCATCCCTGTTAACAGAAAACCATTTTCAAATTATGTGTTCTAAATTTTGTCTAGATCGCGTACGCGAAAACGGTGTGTCAATTGAGTTAACGGTTTGAGAGATATCAATGTTTTAGTGAAAGCGATTTGAATAGTAAAACTCCACAGTTGACCGAACTTTTGAAATTCTTTTACCTAATTAAATCCATTTTATCAAAATGAAACTTTTAGGATAAATATTACAAGCACTAAAGAAGCTCCTCGAGATGGTTTCATATTAAAATATTAATTTTACAATTTATTAAAAATGATGGAATGCGAGTCGCGTAATAGTAATATTAGGTAAAGTCAAATCTTGAAGACCACTTTGACCGTCCGTTTCGACCAAGGAGTGATACTTATTTTGAGTCGGTCGAATGATGAAATTTATGAAGTATTGAACTTATTAGAAATATAAGTTGATGATTAGAGTAGGAATACCGATTAAGATTATGATGTTTGTTGATTAGAAAACCCGGAACGAGAGGAAGTCGGGAAACGTGTCTTGGGCTCCAGGCAAGTTTTCAAACCCTACCTTTTTTAAAACTGTTGTGTTGTGTTTGTTTTTAAATAATGTCGATATATACATGATGCTATATTTATGATGTTTTACGAATTATGTTATATAATATCATACGATATGATAATGATTTTGATATATGAATATTACCGAATTTCAATCGATAATGCTTGAGAGTATCGTTGTATATATGAGGAGTATATTTTAGACCGAGTATCGGTCAGTATAATTTTATGAAAACCCGGAAGTATTCCGGAGGTGTTTTATTTAAGAATACAAACACTATAGTAGAGCGTGATATATAAGTTATAAGACCGAGAGTCGGTCAGTTTTTATAAAGTATAAACTCGGGAATCATCACGGAGATGTTTTGGATCATTAAAAGTCCGTACTTATTTTATTTCATGGGACTCGATGTCCACTTGCGAAACATTAAATACCTCGAACTTTTATTAAAATGATTTTCAAAGATCGTATTCCCTCAACTATAATTTACTTGATCAACGAATATTATTTCGATTATTAATTTTATATAGGAGAAGTATTCTCCAACGATTATTCATGCGCTAATAAGAAAAGCTGTTTCTATCAACAAGAAAAACGCTTGGGGGAACTTCGATGTGGTTCGAGTTCTCAAGATATGATAGAATTCTGTTAAAGGACAAGGGAGGGGTAGACTCTAGTACTATGTGTGCTAGACGGAATACCAAAGGTACTGCAGGCGAATGTACTCGGTGTACTCAGGAACTTGTGAAGTATGTGTATACCAAAAAATGGGACACATAGCCCGAATGCGGCAAGGGTGATAACCGAGATACGAAGGTGTCGTCCTTCTACTAGTAGAAAAGGTTACTATTTCTGTAGTACGACTGATCATCATATGCGGTGGCTCCAACGAATGTCCTATTCTTCCAATTGGAATTGTGATGCAATACCGTAACCCAAGCCTAGGTGTTGGGTTTACCATTAAGGTATTCGTAGGATAATAATCCATTAAAGAATTGTTTTCAAAAGAAGGTGTGTATCACCAAGGAAAACTATTTTTGAATAAAACATAATTATCATATATGACATTTTACTTGAGTTTATTATACAGTCATTTCATACCGTGCATTATTATGATGGGCATTATAGCTCACTCTTGCTTTCTTTTAAATGACACAACACAACAGATAACCAGTATGCCAGTGTGGGACTTAGTCGCTTGCAGTCATGGGGAGAATCCCTGGCAGCTTTGTCTCAGGTGGGCCAGAGTATCAGATAGGTATAAGATATCAGTCATAATTATTGTAACTTCATGTAGAGGTTATGAATAATTGTTTGAGATCCTGTAAAGTACATTTGAGTTTTAATAACATATGATACTTGTTGTACGTCGTTTCTAAGGCTATAACTTGTGAGTGTGTGAGATTGGGGGTCTGTGATATGGAATTATTGGATTATTGAGTTAATGCAGGTTAGATATGATTGAAGGATTGCATGATAACCCAGATTCCTGACCCCAGATTTGGGAGCGTTACATACAAAATAGGTTGGTTAATTATAAATAGAAAATACCTTGTAATTTTGTATAAGTGAAAGAGTATCAACTGCTATGGAAACAACTTCAACTGCTAACCTACAAAGTTTCAACGAATGTCTCCACAAGCTTCAACGGATAAAGTAATATGTCTTCAACGGATAAGTCAAGCCTTCAACGAATATTAGTTAAATCTTTCAACAGATGTTATCAAGAATGCTTCAATGGATGACACTAATATAGTGTCAATGGATAACACCTATAAAGGATCAACAGATAATGAACAGAGATAGTAGTTGAATGGGACTTGACAAAAGCTGACAGAGTCACATGGGTTGATAGTGCACAAAAGAAATCTGGCAGCCTGATTGCAGGTGTTAGAAGAAAATGAAGCATTTCCATTTCTATGCAAGACAAGCTCATTCAAAGATGTTGTATCTAACTTAGATTGCATTGGACAGAGAAATGAAGAAACATATGAACTGGACTTAGCTGATAGGAATATTTTTATCTTATTGCACATGTAACTTGGTGATATATAAACCATGTGTAGCAAGTATTTTAGAAGAGTAAGAATTACAAGATTTTAGAACAAAAAGAGCAAGAAAGTTGTATCTTTAGTCTCTCAAGTTCTAAATTGTAAAATACTTGTAAGCAGCTGTGTGCATTCTTGCATCACATAGATTTTCTCTATATATATATCTCTGCTGGAAATACAAATCCACCAGAATGTTTTTTAAACACTTATTTATTTACTTTGTGTTATTTGAATACTCTCATAGTCTATCTGCACTCTTGCATATTCAAACAAAGTTGTATATTTAAGAATTGATTTTTTAGAAAAGCAAAAAGAAACCAGAATTCCTTTCAACCACCCCTTCTATAATTCTGTTATTTTATTGTTAGGGAATAACAATTGGTATTAGAGCAATCTCTTAACATACAAAGAGTTTAAAGATCAAAGCAATCAAACAACATGAGCAGGAAGGACGTTGGTGTGAAGATTCCAATTCTGGACAATGACAACTATCATCACTGGAAAGTGAATATAAAACTTCATCTACTCTCTCAAGATGAAAGCTATATCAAGTGCATAGAGAATGGACTCATGTTCCTAGAAGGGTTGTAACATATGTTGAAGATGCAACTGGAAATGAGCAAACTGTCCCAAATCCAAAGTCATAATGGACTGATGAAGACATTGAATCAGTTCATAAAGTTAAAAAGGCCATGAACATTCAGTTCAATGGTCTTGATCAAGACATGTTTGACAATGTCATAAATTTCAAAACTGCTAAGGATGTCTAGGACACTGTTCAAGTGCTATGTGAAGGAACTGAGCAAGTAAGAGAAAATAAAATGCAACTTCTTATACAACAATATGAACATTTTCACTTTGAAGATGGTGATTCATTGAGTGACATTTTCGGTACATTTTAAAAACTACTTAATGGTTTAAAGTTGTATGGGAGGGTCTACCAAACCAAGTATTCCAACCTGAAATTCCTGAAGTCCTTACCAAAAGAGTGGAAGTCAATGATAGTCTCTCTTAGAAATTCACAAGAGTACAAGGATTTTACTCTTGAGAGACTGTATGGAATCTTAAAGACATATGAGCTTAAAATGGAATAGAATGAACTGATATAAAAAGGAAGAAAGAAAGGTGGATCAGTAGCACTGGTAGCTGAGCAAGAGAGAGTGGTAGAGTTCAAGGTTGAAGCAGTTAAAGCTGCACCAAACATCAATATTTACGAAGGCAGATCTGACTTGAGCAAGGAAAAAGGGCTGATGGCTGAACATGAAGATTGTCTCATCCAAGATGACATAGATTATGTTGATGAGCATCTGGCCTTTCTGTCAAGAAGGTTTGCAAATCTCAAATTCAAGAAAAAATTTGGAGCTGCAAAATCTAATAGAAACATGGTTGATAAAAATAAATTTAAATGTTTCAAATATATGATGAATGGTCATTTTGCAAATGAGTGCAGAAAGCCAAGCTTTGAAAAGAAAAGGTTTGAGCCTGTGGATTATAAGAAGAAATATTTTGAGTTGCTCAAAAAAAAGGAGAAGGCCTTCATTACTCAAGAAAATAACTGGGCAGCTGATGGAGAGGATGCAGATGAAGACATGAACTATGTCAACCTAGCTCTAATGGCCAAGTCAGATGAAACAGAAGTTAGCTTATCCACCAACCAGGTTATCACTACAAATCTTTCACAGCTCACTAAAGATGAATGCAATGATGTTATTAATGATATGTCTACTAAATTATATCATTTGCGTGTCACACTTAAATCACTTACTAAAGAGAACACTAGAATTAAAGAGAATAATCAGTTCTTGAGTGATAGAAATATTGTGTTAGAAACTCAATTTATTGAGTTTGAGAAATTGAAAATTCAGTGTAAAGTTGCTAAATATGAGTTAACTGAGTCTTTGAAGAAAGAGGAAATTCTGAGAAAGCATCTTGAATGTGACTAAGAATTCATTAAAGCCTGGAAATCTTCTAGGGATGTTAGTGCATAAATTGCCAAAGTTTAAGGAATTGAATCATTTTGTGAAGCGGCCTGGAAGAAGGACAAGAAGAAACTGGACCAAGAGTTAGTTGATGGTCTATCAACGGATGTTGAATCAATGGATGATGAAGTTTATCAGTTGAAAGACAAAGCTTATCCATTGAAAAATAAAGCTTATGTGTTGAAGGATAAATCTCACCCGTTGAAAGAGACTCAGACCATTAGTAAAGGAAAGCTAGCAAAACTGAATGAGAAAATGGTTCAGTTACAAAGAATTTTGTCTCAAGAGAATCAAGTAAAATCAAGGATGCAGGGAAGGTGAATATAGGGCATCTGTCAATGAAGCAACTAAATGACAGGTTGGAAATGAAGGTTTTTAGCACATAAACGCAGCGAAAACATAAATTTAATCTTAAAAAAATCGAAACCCTCCGCAGGATCCATGCAAAAAATAATATTTAATTCGTAGTTCAGTATGTTTACCTTAAGAAGCTTTATGTTAATGGAAAGATGGAGGTCTTTAATAGCGATCCAAGAATGATGAACGGAGATCCTTAGCAGCTGCTCCTCAAGTGTGAAGCACTCCACCGGTATCCACCAAGAAAATGATGTAATGAAGGAGAAGGAGATGGAGAGAATTAGGGTTTTGTAAATCTTTTTGGTTGAGGCAAAAATAGGGTCTATAATAGTATATTTATAGGCAAAATTTTCAGCCGAAATTTTCCCATAAATATTATTATTATTATCCCATTTATTATTCTCATTAATAATTAAAACACCTTTTAATTATTAATCCTTTTTCTAAACACTTTAGAAATAATTCTCTCTCTTGATTTAATTTCCAAAAATTAAATCCTTAATTAATAATATTAAGAACTTTTCTTAATTAATTTATAATCAATTAAATCTCATTTAATCAATTATTAAATTTGCCAATTAATTATTTATTTCATAAATAAATAATTATCAGCCATTATTAATTAATTTCTCCACCATTAAATCATTCTCTTTTATGGTGTGACCCTATAGGTTCAATATTAAGCCGGTAGTAGAAATAAATAATAATAAAACTATTTTATCATTATTTATATAAATTCTCTAATTCATTAAATATGATTAATTAATTAATCATATTTATTCTACATCGTGAGGGATACTTCTCAACATATCGCAACTATCCGGATAATACGAATTCACTGCTTAGAATACCAAGAACCTATTGAGTGAGTAGTTATCGTACAATTAATTCCTTCTACCCTGCAATGTCACGATTAAATACAAGACATGGAACTTGTGTCAAGCCTATCTTATTTGATCACTTGCTTTCCCATTCACTATGCTTAGTTCTATTTAATGTAAATTAGAAACTCCTTTCTAATTTTATTCACTCTGGCCAGAGATTCCTGAACTAACATAAGTGGATCAATATTGAACATTCTCTTCCTACACTGGAAGGGGTAGATCCTTTATTGATCATACACTATCTTCGTGTACAAATTCCTATACCCAGTAGAGCCCTTATAATTGTCCCTTGAGACTAAGAACTAAACCAAAGCATAGTTCAGTGTACACAAGATGACTATGATGACCTCAAGTCTAAGGATACTTGTACAAGTATCACTATGTGAACAACTGCTGACACGTGAGTGAACTCCATCAGTTGTTCAGCTGCGTGAGTCATGTTCAGTGAACTTATTCTATAATAAGCACCTACATACTAGCTATAGTGTCACCACACAAATATCTATGGGAACAGACATCCTTCATAATGAAGCAAGCATAGTATGTACCGATCTTTGCGGATTATTAATTACCAGTTAGTAATCCTACGACCAGGAACTATTTATGTTTAGAGTTATCATCTTTTAGGTTGTTACGACCGGCATTTTATGTAATATTATTTGTGGATTGAATATAATATTAAAGTCAAATGAAAATATATTCAATGATTGTACGTTTGTGTGAGTGCAAATTTCTGCATTATAAATTTGCTTTGTGTAGTATATGATTTTTCAAAGCAAGAGTTTATTTAATTTCTTTATTTTTGATTTATAAGGAATATTCTAAGCCTTGGAAAAATTTTCTTTTAAAAGTTATTTTGTTCACAAATTTTGAAAATGATTTTATAAAGTCTTTAAAAATCCAAGTTATTTTATGATATAAATTTTATAATTTTTGAACTTGTATTTTATTTTATAAAAATAAATCATTATAAATTTTAGTTGTCATATTTATCAAATTACATAAGAGACCATGCATGCAAATCACCCATCTATTCTCTCAAAGGGCAAACAAGACTTTTCCAACCCCACTAACTCATTTGATTAGTACCAAATTACTACCTTAGCCTTGCATGCAAAATGGCCTAACTTTAACCAAGGGACATTTTTGTAAGTTCTCACTTCCACTCATCATTTGTAAACCAAATAGCATAAAACAAAGAAATCAAAGTGGGAGAAGTCATTCTCATTCCACACTCCAACACCCCACAAATTTTCTCTCATCCCCCTCCCACATTGCTCTCGGCCGAAGGCCAATTCCCCACCCCGCTTCCATTTTTCAATTCATTCTTCATCTTACCAAGTGTAAATCTTCTACCTACATTCATCTTATATACTTTCCAAGTGTTTTGTGACTTGGAAGTTAAAGTTCCATGGATGCATGTGTAGTTCTTATGTGATCTCCAAAGAGAAACTCTTGATTCTTATGAATTCAAGAGCTCTCTATGAGATATATTATGTATATGTGCTAACTAAGTGTTTTATGGAGATATCATGCTTTAAAATCCTTTGCATGCTACTGAAATTTCATTATATATTTATGTTTAGCCATGCATGTTAGTTTTAAGACATTAAAATGATGATCAACCATGTTTTGCATGCTACTCTTTTCGAAATCATGTAGTTATGCTTAAAAATCTATAAATTCGAAATATGTGTGCTTAAAATAGATTGTTTCCATGATAAATTTCTTATTAATACTTAAAAGAAGTTATATTTCATGATTATTAAGGATGAGTATTAGGTGCAAGTCGATTTTGCAAGCATTTAAAACTTTATGCCTAGCCGAAATCTTGTTATGTGCTTTCCATGAGTTGCATGTTATATATTTGGTTGCATGTTGTTGTTTTTGGGCATGGATGATCTCACCCAAGTTTATTTTGAGAATAAGGGAGTTATTTCAGTAGATCACCATGTATAAGTCTTGGTTTAAGTATTGAGTTGTTGTTAGTTGAGTTTGTCAAGTCAAAACCTTGGAAAATGATAGTTATAGTTTCTGCAGAAAAATCAGTATAGCACCCTGAGGTTTAGAGTGAGTTTTGACCATGTCATTGGTGTGCACTTTGAGGCCCAAGCTACCAGAAGTTATTATTGGGAGTATATAAAAGGTTTTAGGAGTTGTTTGGAGGTTTGCATGTCATTTGATTAGATGCACAAGTAGAATCACAAAATATGTCCAGCAGGGGACAGTTTTGTTACAACTTAGAAATAGGGAGATTTGACCATGTCATGGGTAGGCCCTCATTAGGCCCAATTTGGCCTTAGTTAGAGGGTATGTCAGAGAAGTTTTTCCAACCATAGTTCATAGGATATGAGCTAGAACCATGTGTCACAAGTTAATTCAAGTCAGGGCATTTTCTGCCCAAAAAAAGCAGGGGAACCTTGGACTTTTAGCTTAGGCCCAAGAAGTCCCAAGCCAGGCCCTAGAGCCACATCAAGCTTGTGAGATGCCCTTAGGTCAGGAGATTCTTGTGTAAAAGTTTTGAAGGAAAACTTGTAGTTTAAGAGTGTCTAATGTACTCAAGAAACCATAGTTGTCATTCTGAAATTTGCACCAGTGAGCACTATCACTTATCACATAGTTTTAGAATACTTAGAAGTGAGTATTAGGTCGACCACCATAGTTGTAAGATAGTATAAGGTCAGTAGAGCAAAAGGCACAAGTGAGGGTCAATAGGTTTTGGATAATTTAGGAAAGGCACATCGAGTTAGGAAGCCAAAATTAGAAGACCTTGTCTAGTTTAGCGACCAAGTGACTTAAGTTGTGAGTCGAGATCATCCAAGCCTAGTGTTGTATTATGGTATATATGGTGTTATTTGGTGTTAATATATGATATGTGAATATGTAGCTATATGTGTGCAATTATAATTTAAAGGAGAATATAAATTAAGTGCATATAGGCCTAAGTGCCATCCGTGTTTAATTTCGGGTTGTAAATAGGTTAAGATGGTAAGAATATATTATAATGAGGATTATTATTATTTATGTAGGATCTCGAGTCGAGGGAAAACTTTCCATAAAAGTCGAGTGAAGCTCCAGTTGTTGCTCCTACCAGTCAGACCAGACCAGCCTATCTCAAGGCAAGTGATTCAACTTGACCTTCGTATTTACTAAAATCAGTTCATATATATCGATGCAACTATCCTGAGTCATTTTGATATATTTAAATCAAGCGTATCTTATGTTTATCTTTGAATCATATAAAAATGCCATGAACCCTCAAGTACTTATTGCAAGTAGATCAAAAGTCATACCATGCTAGTATACCAAAGCCATGATAAAATAGAGATTTGTTATAATACTTTATTGATCCTTTTGATTATCATGCTATTGATCCCTGAGAAATCTTGATATTGCACCCTGATGATTTGATTCAACTCTTGAAATAACCTCGATAGAAACTTTATCTTGATACCTAAAAGCCAATCATTTCTTAAATTCATTCATGATTGTTTGATAACCCTATCCTTACCCTAAAGCTTGATACCCTGTTATATCTTGAGCTGATGATCACTTTCTTTATATTTTAACACCTCTATCCTATTTGGAACCAGTGATGCTTATCTTCTTGATGTTCTAATACCTATACCTTGTCTACAACCATTGCTTTAAGCCTAGTTTGGCATTATTCTTTCATATTATCCAATAGCCTTGCTCAATTTCCTTGTCAAAGTTCTTGTTTATGGAAACCTCTCAATTACCCTAATATAGTAAAGTCTAGTGGATCATGGCCCTGAGATTTAGTGTCATATTTCCAGTATTTCAAGTTGATCTATAATCCCTTGATAAAAATGTTTACAGTCAAAAGAGATTTTGTCATAAATCGGCATCAGTTTTTAAAATGATTAAAATGTGGATTTTTCAGTCCCAAAGGGGGATAAATGTTTTCTTTGAATGGTGGATCTGGACTGAGACGCGAGTCCTTTTCGCACTTATATTAGGCTTAAAAGTTGCCTAGGGATTCCCATTAATGTTTTAGAACCCAACGAGGTTCGGGATTACTTCGCGGCTGATAACCGACTGTAATCCGTAGCATCATAAAATGATTTTGATTAAGATATGATTTTAAAATTGTTTTGATGCAAGCAAAATGATGCCATCTCACATAGTTTTTATCTCTCGTTACCTTTGGTTATGTCTTTCCATTATCATTCTTAAAAGTATATCTCAATTTATGTTTTGTGTCGTACTGTTAGCACTTGTTGAGCATTTGGCTCACTCTTTGCTTTACCCTGATATTACAGCTAGCAGCTATGGTTAGATTCAAGCCGACTGCCCGTAAGACCTGTGATGCTGATGCTTATGTTCGAGCGCAGGTAGAATAAGTAATAATAGTTGTGTGAGGACTCGGTATTTGTAATCAGATGTAATAGTTGGTAGTGTTGGGCTGTTCCAAACCCTAAACTGTAAGATCTTGGAGTTGGTTGTGTATTCTTCATTTAAAATATTGTAATAGCTATATTTATTTTGCTGTTTAAGTTGGGGGTGTGACAGGTTTTGGTATCAGAGCTACGGTTTAGAGTCCCTGAACAGCCCAAATAGGTTGTAGGATTTGTGTGTAGGTTATAGATATTATGCGAGAGAGTAGGTTAAGTAAATTATTATTAATACTCCTCTTATTGGTTGTCAGCAAAGGGCGCATTCCTCGTTATCCTCTGGGTCGGACGACACTATTGTTTTCTCCGTGTATGCTGAGTTGAGGCGCGACTTCGACATGCTTCAGGGCAAGTACGACCGACTGATAGACCGACTGAAGAACGTGTATCCGGACAGCCGAAACTACGAAGGGAAGCCCAAGGAGCAGATGACTGCGAGACTTGAGACCTTGGTTCAGTACGTCAACACTAAGCTTGAGGAGATGTCAGCGCACCGGGACCGTACCAGCCAGTATGTCATTCAGATGGTGGCGGATGAGCTCCAGAGCATTGTGAAGATGCTTCGAGAGGAAAAGACTACCAAGCCCCGTTCAGATGGAGTGGAGCCTTAGTTCTTTCCATTTACCTTTCATGTTGTTGTACTATCAGACTCTATGGAATCCCCAGTTGTTTCCATTTTCCTTTAAATAAGCCTGTTATTCCTAGAATCAGACTATGTCTCAATCCTATGTACTGTGACCTTTAAAATTTCAATAATTATGTGTTATTGTCCTATTTGCTCTCAACTGTTATTTTATGTTTTTATCATCATATCTGCTTAATTTGGAAACTTGACCCCATATGTAAATGAGAATGCCATGCGATACCCTCGAATCATTTTATCCTTCATATCTGTTTTGACACAACTCTTATTTCAGGATCATGCCTCCCAAAAAGAAGAACCCAACAACAACCTTCACCACAGACCCAAATATTCTTCGACTACTGGAAACCTTGCAACAGCAAACCAATGCTATAGCTCAACAACAACTAACTCTTCAACAACGAATTGAAAACCAAGATAACCGTGAGCCACACCAACCACCTGAACCACCAGTACCACCTAGACAAATTGTCACTTTCAAGGCTTTTCAGAATGTGAATCCACCTGTATTTCATGATACCATTGATCCAGTGATAGCTTACACATGGATCAAGGAGATGGAAAGGGCTTTTGAGTTGGTACAGTTAGGAGATGATCAGAAGACGCCGTATGCTACTTACTTCTTGAAGGGAGAAGTCATCTATTGGTGGGAATCAGTAAAGGCTATGGAAGTCACTCAACAGGTTTCTTGGGAGAGATTTAAAAAGTTATTTCTGGACAAGTATTACCCTAAGTACATGCAGAATCAGATGGAGCTAAAATTTCTTGAGTTGAAGCAAGGGAACATGACTGTATTGGAGTATGAGAAGAAGTTCACTGAGTTGTCAAGGTTTGTGACAAAGTATACCAGCACTGAGGAGGAAAAAGCAAAGAAATTTCAGCAAGGATTGGAGCCTTGGATCAGAGATAGGGTGGCTATGTTTGAGCTTGAAACTTATGCGGGAGTAGTACAGAAAGCTGCTCTGATTGAGAATAATGGGATGCAGTCAAGGAAAGAGAGGGATAACAAGAAGAGGAAGGTTCCATTTTATGGAGAAAAGTCTGAAGCTGGAAGTTCGCAAGATCGGAATGTAAAGAGGATTGGTTTCCAGAAGGGCGGAAATTTTCAAAAGAAGGGAAATTTGGGCAAAAGGCAAGAATCAAAAGGAAACAACTAGGCAAGCCAAGGGCAAGTTGGAGAAAACAGGTTCCAGAGACCGGAATGCAAGCACTGTGGAAGAAGGCACCCCGGAGTATGCAATAAGCTGAGCATGACCTGTTATAGGTGCAATCAGAAGGGACATTTGGCAAATGAGTGCAAGATGCCGAAGCCAGGAGTTACGTGCTACAAGTGTGGGAAGACTGGACACATGGCTAGGGAGTGTAAGGCAACAAGACCAGTCAAAGCTCTGATGAACGTGGCAAGTACCAGTGCAAGCGTGCCAGCTGAGGTATTGGCATTACCTCCACCACCCGCACCAACCCCGCAAGCAACAGCAAGGACATTTGATCTAAAGATGAAAGATGCTATTCAGAATTTTGAGGTGATAGCAGGTACACTTTTACTCAATAATGTCAAAGCTAAAGTATTGATTGATTCGGGAGCAACAAGATCTTTCATATCAGAATCTTTTGTTGATAAGCTCCAATGTGAGAAAATGATTATGAGTGAGGTAGTAAATGTGGTAATTGCAAACCAAGAGAAGATTCATGTGAATCAATTTTGTCCAAAGTGTGAGATCGATATTTCGGGATATAAGTTTTCAGCCGACTTGATACTCTTCAAGTTGGGAGAGTTTGATATAATTTTAGGAATGGATTGGTTAGGAGAGAATAGCGCTCAGATTAATTGTAAGACCAAGAGAGTGTATTTAAAGACGAAGAGTGGAGAGAATGTAGTATTTAAGGGGCAGAGACAAGAGCAACTATTTCTTACAATCGTTCAGGCTAAGAAGTTGCTTAGAAAAGGTTGTGAGTCATTCCTAGCATATGTAGTGGATTCAGAGAGAGGCAGCCTCAGCATGGAAGATATTCCTGTAGTTAGTGAGTTCCCTGATGTGTTTCTCGACGAACTACCAGGCTTACCACCAGATCGACAAATTGAGTTTAAGATCAACCTTGCTCCAGGCATGGAACCAGTTTCAAAGGCCCCATATAGGATGACACCAGCAGAAATGAAAGAGTTGGCGAGCCAGCTACAAGAATTGTTGGATAAAGGAGTGATACGACCAAGTAGCACCTGTTCTGTTTATAAAGAAGAAAGATGGGAGTATGCGTCTATGCATAGATTACCGGGAGTTGAATAAGGTGACGATCAAGAACCGTTACCCGCTACCAAGGATAGATGACCTTTTTGATCAGTTGAAGGGAGCAAAATGCTTTTCAAAGATTGATTTGAGATCGGGATACCATCAATTAAAGATCAAAGAAGAAGATGTTCCCAAGACCACATTCAGGACCAGATATGGGCATTATGAATTCCTAGTAATGCCGTTTGGATTGACCAACGCTCCGGCCGCATTTATGGATCTGATGAATCGAGTATTTAAGAAGTATTTGGACAAATTTGTCGTGGTATTCATTGATGACATCCTTATTTATTCTAAGTCGGAAGAAGAACATAAGCAGCACCTCTGGATAGCCTTGGAGATACTCCGACAAGAGAAGTTGTATGCCAAGTTCACCAAATGTGAGTTTTGGTTAAAGGAAGTTCAATTTTTGGGGCATGTTATTGGAAATGAGGGAGTTAAAGTGGATCCGACAAAGATTGAGGTAGTTATGAGTTGGGAGAGGCCAAAGACTTTTACGGAAATGTGAAGTTTTCTAGGATTGGCCGGATACTATAGAAGATTCGTCAAGGATTTCTCGAAGATTGACACGCCATTGACCAAGTTAACCAGAAAGAATCAAAAGTTTGAATGGAGTGCAGAATGTGAAGATAGCTTTCAAGAGTTAAAGTGGAAGTTGGTAACAGCTCCGGTGTTGGTACTTCCAGATGATCAAGGGAATTTTGTAATATTCATCGATGCTTCACATAAGGGTTTGGGTTGCGTGTTGATGCAACACAGTAAAGTGATCGCATATGCGTCAAGACAGTTGAAGCCGCATGAGTTAAAGTACCCGACGCATGACTTGGAACTAGCCGCCATAGTGTTCGCACTTAAGATTTGGAGACATTACCTCTATGGAGAGAAGTGTGAAATCTACACGGATCACAAGAGTTTAAAGTACATTTTTACTCAGAAAGAGCTCAATATGAGGCAGAGGAGATGGCTGGAATTGATCAAGGACTATGATTGCTCGATAAATTACCATCCTGGAAAGGCGAACGTAGTGGCCGATGCTCTGAGTAGGAAGGAGAGATTGAATATGATGATAACATCAAAAGAGTTAACTGAAGAAATCGAAAAATTAGAATTGGAACTTTGTGCTTATGGAAAAGTCGAGGAAGTTTGTCATGCAATGACCTTTCAGCCAACACTAGTGGAAAAGATAAAGAAGTGTCAAGAGGAAGTAATGGAAAAAGAGAAGAAACAGTTATCTGGAGAGGAGATTAATACTCAAAGGGATGAGCAAGGGATACTAAGGTTTTCATACAGAATATGGATTCCCCGTGTACCCGAATTAAAGAATGAGATCCTCCATGAAGCCCACAATTCGAAATTTTCAATCCACCCGGGAAGCACCAAGATGTATCGAGACTTAAAGAAGAACTTTTGGTGGCCAAATATGAAGCGAGACGTGGCAGAATGGGTTGCGAAGTGCTATACTTGTCAGAAAGTAAAGGCAGAACATCAACGACCAAGCGGATTAATTCAGCCCCTGAAGATTCCAGAATGGAAATGGGAAAATATCACTATGGACTTTATAGTAGGACTACCGCGAACGAAATCCGGACATGACGCAATATGGGTTATAATTGATCGTCTTACGAAGTCGGCACATTTCCTTCCAAAAAATGAGAAGTCGTCATTGGACAAGTTGGTTCATTTGTATGTGCATGAAATCGTACTAAGGCATGGAGTACCCGTATCAATAATTTCAGACAGAGATCCCCGATTTAACTCGAGATTCTGGAAGCAATTTCAGGAATGTCTTGGCACAAAGTTGAATATGGGCACGGCGTACCACCCGCAGACTGATGGCCAGAGTGAAAGGACAATTCAAACGATTGAAGACATGTTGCGCAGTTGTGCAATCGATTTTGCAGGAAGTTGGGACGATCACTTATCGTTGATTGAATTCTCTTACAACAACAGCTATCATTCCAGTATCGGCATGCCACCATACGAAGCTTTGTACGGGCGAAAATGTAGATCACCAACAAGTTGGGATGAAGTAGGAGAAGGAAGAATTCTCGGCTCGGATTTGGTATAACAGTTGCATGACTCGGTCAAGTTAATTCAGAAAAGGTTGCTTGCTGCTCAAGATAGACAGAGGAAGTATGCGGATCCAGCGCGTAAGGACGTTCAATTCCAAATTGGCGAAGCTGTGTTGCTAAAGGTATCACCTAGAAAAGGGTTGATAAGATTTGGCAAGAAAGGGAAGTTAGCACCTAGATACATAGGTCCTTTTGAGATTTTGAGTCAAGTGGGAAAGGTGGCCTACGAGTTGGCCTTACCACTTCAGTATCGGCATGTGCATAATGTGTTCCATGTGTCGTTGCTTAAGAAGTACAATCCTGACGCTAGCCATGTAATAGAATATGAACCTGTAGAAATTCAGGCAGACCTGTCATTTGTGGAGCAACCGGTTAAAATACTCGACTGGCAAGTAAAGAGTCTTAGAAATAAGTCAGTAAAGTTAGTAAAAGTACTTTGGATGAACCCTAAGGTCGAAGAGTCGACTTGGGAGTTAGAGTCTGATATGCGTTCCCGGCATCCTCATCTTTTCTCTTAGATTCTGGGGACAGAATCCCTTAAGGGGGAGAGGATGTTACGACCGGCATTTTATGTAATATTATTTGTGGATTGGGTATAATATTAAAGTCAAATGAAAATATATTCAATGATTGTACGTTTGTGTGAGTGCAAATTTCTGCATTATAAATTTGCTTTATGTAGTATATGATTTTTTAAAGCAAGAGTTTATTTAATTTCTTTATTTTTGATTTATAAGGAATATTCTAAGCCTTGGAAAATTTTTCTTTTAAAAGGTATTTTGTTCACAAATTTTGAAAATGATTTTATAAAGTCTTTAAAAATCTAAGTTATTTTATGATATAAATTTTATAATTTTTGAACTTGTATTTTATTTTATAAAAATAAATTATTATAAATTTTAGTTGTCATATTTATCAAATTACATAAGAGACCATGCATGCAAATCACCCATCTATTCTCTCAAAGGGCAAACAAGACTTTTCCAACCCCACTAACTCATTTGATTAGTACCAAATTACTACCTTAGCCTTGCATGCAAAATAGCCTAACTTTAACCAAGGGACATTTTTGTAAGTTCTCACTTCCACTCATCATTTGTAAACCAAATAGCATAAAACAAAGAAATCAAAGTGGGAGAAGTCATTCTCATTCCACACTCCAACACCCCACAAATTTTCTCTCCTCCCCCTCCCACATTGCTCTCGGCCGAAGGCCAATTCCCCACCCCCCTTCTATTTTTCAATTCATTCTTCATCTTCCCAAGTGTAAATCTTCTACCTACATTCATCTTATATACTTTCCAAGTGTTTTGTGACTTGGAAGTTGAAGTTCCATGGATGCATGTGTAGTTCTTATGTGATCTCCAAAGAGAAACTCTTGATTCTTGTGAATTCAAGAGCTCTCTATGAGATATATTATGTATATGTGCTAACTAAGTGTTTTATGGAGATATCATGCTTTAAAATCCTTTGCATGCTACTAAAATTTCATTATATATTTATGTTTAGCCATGCATGTTAGTTTTAAGACATTAAAATGATGATCAACCATGTTTTGCATGCTACTCTTTTCGAAATCATGTAGTTAAGCTTAAAAATTTATAAATTCGAAATATGTGTGCTTAAAATAGATTGTTTCCATGATAAATTTCTTATTAATACTTACAAGAAGTTATATTTCATGATTATTAAGGATGAGTATTAGGTGCAAGTCGATTTTGCAAGCATTTAAAACTTTATGCCTAGCCGAAATCTTGTTATGTGCTTTCCATGAGTTGCATGTTATATATTTGGTTGCATGTTGTTGTTTTTGGGCATGGATGATCTCACCCAAGTTTATTTTGAGAATAAGGGAGTTATTTCAGTAGATCACCATGTATAAGTCTTGGTTTAAGTATTGAGTTGTTGTTAGTTGAGTTTGTCAAGTCAAAACCTTGGAAAATGATAGTTATAGTTTCTGCAGAAAAATCAGTATAGCACCGTGAGGTTTAGAGTGAGTTTTGACCATGTCATTGGTGTGCACTTTGAGGCCCAAGCTACCAGAAGTTAGTATTGGGAGTATATAAAAGGTTTTAGGAGTTGTTTGGAGGTTTGCATGTCATTTGATTAGATGCACAAGTAGAATCACAAAATCTGTCCAGCAGGGGACAGTTTTGTTGCAACTTAAAAATAGGGAGATTTGACCATGTCATGGGTAGGCCCTCATTAGGCCCAATTGGGCCTTAGTTATAGGATATGTCAGAGAAGTGTTTCCAACCATAGTTCATAGGATATGAGCTAGAACCATGTGTCACAAGTTAATTCAAGTCAGGACATTTTCTGCCCAGAAAAAGCAGGGGAACCTTGGACTTTTAGCTTAGGCCCAAGAAGGCCCAAGCCAGGCCCTTGAGCCACATCAAGCTTGTGAGATGTCCTTAGGTCAGGAGAGTCTTGTGTGAAAGTTTTGAAGGAAAACTTGTAGTTTAAGAGTGTCTAATGTACTCAAGAAACCATAGTTGTCATTCTGAAATTTGCACCAGTGAGCACTATCACTTATCACATAGTTTTAGAATACTTAGAAGTGAGTATTAGGTCGACCACCATAGTTTTAAGATAGTATAAGGTCAGTAGAGCAAAAGGCACAAGTGAGGGTCAATAGGTTTTGGATAATTTAGGAAAGGCACGTCGAGTTAGGAAGCCAAAATTAGAAGACCTTGTCTAGTTTAGCGACCAAGTGACTTAAGTTGTGAGTCGAGATCATCCAAGCCTAGTGTTGCATTATGGTATATATGGTGTTATTTGGTGTTATATATGATATGTGAATATGTAGTTATGTGTGTGCAATTATAATTTAAAGGAGAATATAAATTAAGTGCATATAGGCCTAAGTGCCATCCGTGTTTAATTTCGGGTTATAAATAGGTTAAGATGGTAAGAATATATTATAATGAGGATTATTATTATTTATGTAGGATCTCGAGTTGAGGGAAAACTTACCATAAAAGTCGAGTGAAGCTCCAGTTGTTGCTCCTACCAGTCAGACCAGACCAGCCTATCTCAAGGCAAGTGATTCAACTTGACCTTCGTATTTACTAAAATCAGTTCATATATATATCGATGCAATTATCCTGAGTCATTTTGATATATTTAAATCAAGCGTATCTTATGTTTATCTTTGAATCATATAAAAATGCCATGAACCCTCAAGTACTTATTGCAAGTAGATCAAAAGTCATACCATGCTAGTATACCAAAGTAATGGGATGCCATGATAAAATAGAGATTTGTTATAATACTTTATTGATCCTTTTAATTATCATGCTATTGATCCCTGAGAAATCTTGATATTGCACCCTGATGATTTGATTCAACTCTTGAAATAACCTCGATAGAAACTTTATCTTGATACCTAAAAGCCAATTATTTCTTAAATTCATCCATGATTGTTTGATAACCCTATCCTTACCCTAAAGCTTGATACCCTGTTATATCTTGAGCTGATGATCACTTTCTTTATATTTTAACACCTCTATCCTATTTGGAACCAGTGATGCTTATCTTCTTGATGTTCTAATACCTATACCTTGTCTACAACCATTTCTTTAAGCCTAGTTTGGCATTATTCTTTCATATTATCCAATAGCCTTGCTCAATTTCCTTGTCAAAGTTCTTGTTTATGGAAACCTCTCAATTACCCTAATATAGTAAAGTCTAGTGGATCATGGCCCTGAGATTTAGTGTCATATTTCCAGTATTTCAAGTTGATCTATAATCCCTTGATAAAAATGTTTACAGTCAAAAGAGATTTTGTCATAAATCGGCATCAGTTTTTAAAATGATTAAAATGTGGATTTTTCAGTCCCAAAGGGGGATAAATGTTTTCTTTGAATGGTGGATCTGGACTGAGACGCGAGTCCTTTCCGCACTTATATTAGGCTTAAAAGTTGCCTAGGGATTCCCATTAATGTTTTAGAACCCAACGAGGTTCGGGATTACTTCGCGGCTGATCACCGGCTGTAATCCGTAGCGTCATAAAATGATTTTGATTAAGATATGATTTTAAAATTGTTTTGATGCAAGCAAAATGATGCCATCTCACATAGTTTTTATCTCTCGTTACCTTTGGTTATGTCTTTCCATTATCATTCTTAAAAGTATATCTCAATTTATGTTTTGTGTCGTACTGTTAGCACTTGTTGAGCATTTGGCTCACTCCTTACTTTACCCTGATATTATAGCTAGCAGCTATGGTTAGATTCAAGCAGACTGCCCGTAAGACCTGTGATGCTGATGCTTATGTTCGAGCGCAGGTAGAATAAGTAATAATAGTTGTGTGAGGACTCGGTATTTGTAATCAGATGTAATAGTTGGTAGTGTTGGGCTGTTCCAAACCCTAAACTGTAAGATCTTGGAGTTGGTTGTGTATTCTTCATTTAAAATATTGTAATAGCTATATTTATTTTGCTGTTTAAGTTGGGGGTGTGACATAGGTCTCATTATTATGATCTCATCACAATCCATAAAAAGCTTTACTCTAAACTATCGTATATCTTATTTAAACATTTAAATAGATAGAGCCCGTAATAAAAACAAAACAAGCCTTTTATTAATATCAATGAAATCAAAACAGATTACATAAAAGTTATTCCTAAATCCTCATACATGATTGGACTTATGACATATTTCTTTCAATCTCCCACTTGTACTAAAGCCAATCACTCTGGTATCTAATACCCATCTTGTCTTTATGATGATCAAAGTGACTCTGAGAAAGTGGCTTTGTGAGTGGGTCTGCTACGTTGTTATGTGTGTCAACTCTCTCGACGGTGACATCTCCTCTTTCAACAATCTGAATTGCACCACCAATCAGAGTAAACACGTACCCTGACATGGATTTGCTATCACTTTCTGATTGAAAACTAGAGTCAGTATAACCCTCTATTTTCAACTCAGATTCACCACCAAAAATAAGAAAAATGTCCTGAGTCCTTCGCAAGTACTTAAGGATGTTTTTCACTGCTTTTTAGTGGTCTTCACCTGGATTGGACCGATATCTGCTCGTCACAGTAATTGAATAAGCAACATCAGGCCTTGTACACAACATCGCATACATGATAGATCCTATTGCTTAAGTATAAGGAATCTTACTCATACGCTCTCTTTCCTCAGGTGTCTTAGGAGACATTTTTTCGGAAAGGGACACTCCATGGCTCATCGGTATGAGACCTCTTTTGGAGTTTTCCATGCTAAACCTTTTAAGCACTTTCTGGATGTATGTACCCTGGGTAAGACCTATCATTCTTCTAGATCTATCTCTATAGATCTTCATACCGAGAATGTAGGATGCTTCTCCCAAGTCCTTCATGGTGAAGTTCTTTGATAGCCATACTTTGATTGATTGTAGCATCGGTATATCATTTCCTATAAGAAGTATGTCATCCACATACAATACAAGAAATTTTACCGCGCTCCCACTAACCTTCTTGTAGACACATGGTTCATCTATGTTTTTGATAAAACCAAACTCTTTGATTGTCTCATCAAAACGGATGTTCCATCTACGAGAAGCATGCCTTAAACCATATATGGTTCGCAGCAGCTTACACACTAGGTGTTCATTTCCCTTGGAAAAAAACCCTCTGGCTGTGTCATATACACTTCCTCCTCAAGTTCCCCATTGAGGAAGGCCGTTTTCACATCCATTTGCCAGATCTCATAGTCGTAGTAAGCAGCAATCGCAAGCAAAATCCGAATTGATTTTAACAGAGCTACAGGCGAAAAAGTTTCATCAAAGTCAATCCCTTGCCTTTGTTTGAATCCTTTTGCCACGAGCCTGGCCTTATAGGTCTCCACCTGGCCATCTGCTCCAATCTTTTTTTTGTATACCCACTTGCACCCAATAGGCTTAACACCTTCAGGCGCCTCAACCAGAGTCCATACTTGGTTGGTATACATAGATTCCATTTCGGATTTCATGGCACTATGCCATTTCTCTGAGTCAACACTACTCATAGCCTCATTATAGGTCACAGGGTCGTCATCATCAATGATTGACAACTCATTGTCATTCTTAATGACAAGGCCATAATACCTCTCAGGTTGGCGAGACACTCTCCCTGTCCTACGAATGGGCTGTTCCACAGAAGGTTGTTCAGTCTGAACAGGTGTTTCCACTTGATCCGTAGTAGTTTGTGCTTCTTGAACTTCATCAAGTTCAATTTTGCTCCCACTGTTTCCTTCAAGGATAAAATCCTTTTCCAAGAAGGTAGCATGTCTGGAGACAAACACCCAATGATTGGTGTAAAAGTAATACCCCAAAGTCTCTTTAGGATATCCCACAAAATTACATTTTACGGATCAAGATTCCAGCTTATCTGGGTCAACTTTCTTGACATAAGCTGGACATCCCCAAATCTTAACGTGTTTAAGACTCGGTTTCCTTTCTTTCCATATCTCATATGGTGTTTGAGGAACAGATTTGGAAGGCACCTTATTCAGTAAATATGATGAGGTTTCCAATGCATAACCCCATAGGAATACTGGAAGATTTGCATAGCTAATCATGGACCGAACCATGTCTAACAAAGTTCGATTTCTCCTTTCAGATACCCTATTTAACTGTGGAGTATATGGAGGAGTCCACTGGGAGACTATACCATTTTCTTTGAGATAATCTAGAAACTCTTCATTCAAGTATTCACCACCTCGATCTGATCGAAAAGTTATAATACTGTGTTTGGTTTGTTTCTCCACTTCATGTTTATATTCTTTGAACTTTTTAAAGGCTTCAGACTTGTGTTTCATCAAATACACATATCCGAATCTAGATCTATCATCTATGAAAGTAATGAAGTACAAAAATCCACCCATGGCTTGCGTAGACATTGGTCCACATACATCTGTATGTACCAATCCTAGCAAATCTGCAGCCCTCTCTCCATGTCCACAAAATGGAGATTTGGCCATTTTACCCAATAGACAAGACTCGCATGTAGGATATGATTCAAAATCAAAGGGGTCAAGTAACCCTTCCTTATGCAATGTCCGCAGTCTATTTTCACTAATATGACCTAGCCTACAGTGCCATAAATAGGTCAGATTTTCATCATCTCGTTTTTTTATTAGTTTATTCAACCTGAAGTAAATCATGATCTACGTCACATACATACAGACCATTATTTAAAATGCCACGTCCAAAAAGAACATTATCTCTAAGGATAGAACATTCATTATTCTTAATAATAAATGAAAAACCATCCACATCCAACATAGGAATAGAAACAATATTCCTCACAATAGAGGGAACGTAATAACAATTATTCAAAATAATAGTCTTGCCCTTAGGCATATGTAAACTAAATGATCCTACAGATATGGCCGCAACCCTTGCTCCATTGCCCATACGTAGAATCACCTCATCTTTTTCAAGAGTCCTACTTCCCTTTAGTCCTTGCAACGAATTGCAAATATGAGAACCACAGGAGGTATCTAATACCCAAGTAGAAATTTGACCTAGTGACATATTAACTTCGATCATGAACATGCCTGAATCAGAAGTGGTAGTCTTACTACCCTTTTTCTTCTTCAATTCTGCAAGGTAAACCTTGTAGTTCCTCTTCCAGTGCCCCAACTTGTTACAGTGAAAACAAACAGCTAAATTAGGACCAGTCAACTTGTGAGCATCTAGTATGCTCCGGAGTGATAGTGCAGAAGACATGACGAATATAGTAAATCTGTAAATGATAAACACATAACAACACTTAGCAAATATTCAATTTCATTTCAAAACACTATATGAATCGGGTCTTTATTCATAAGTGTCTCCCACTAATTTATCTAATTTTTTCAACCCCCTAAGTGAAAATTAAGCATTCATAATGCTAGTGGGAATAGGGATCCTACATTCCATCACACAACCTCGGCTGTGGCACGAAACGTTATGTGATGTTCAATATGCAGACAACTCTTGTCAATTACATCTTATTTTATTCCCAAATATAAGTTTAGCCTCTTGAATAATTGAGTCACGGCTGTGGCACGACAAACTCAATATTCTAAGTCAAGTCTAACCCAACATTTCGTATAATTGAATCAGTCTCCAACGGCCCACGGCTGTAGCACGTACCGACCTTTAGATTCTAATTCAATGTACACATCTCTATGTAATAGACAAGTATTTTTTGTTTCGAAATCAAAGCCCTCGGCTGTAGCACGAAACGACAATGATTTAAAAATAAGAACCACTTTCTACCATGTTGGAAGGCTATGATCGACACAAGCCCGTTGTGTCATTGGCCAATTACTACTTGATATTATTTAATTTAGAGGGATTATATTACGTTACAATCATAATCATATTATAAAGAGATTCTTCCTTTTAAATTAAATATTTCAAATCAATAATCGATAATCAGATGATTCCCAGATCGGGTGGAGCATTGTCAAGAGGCGTCACTTAATAACCCTTTCTTACAGATAGAAATCTGTTGTTGACAGAATCATCCTTTCTCTCAATATTGAAAATTCATATTCAATTACGTGTTTCATAAACACAAGAATCTCATGATCGTATTCATAATATTTATTGTTAAGGCAAGAAACGATTCTTATTCTAGATTTTCTAGAGCACGCCTTATATTGATTTAAGTTCACCTAAATCTATCATCGCATGGTAAACATAGGCGCATATCTCATATATAAAATTAAGTAAACAAGTAAATGTAAAGTACAATAAAGTAAATGTGTTTGGTTATGGCTCCATCCTATGTGATCTTTATCAAGCTCATGATAAAGATCAAGGTCAATCTAATATGGTGATGGAAATAAATACAACTACTTATTACATAAGTCTTCTTCTTTGTTTAGACTTCTTGTATGCCTCGTCTTCTTCTTTGTATCACCTCCATTGGATAGCCTTCTTGAGTCTTCAATTACATTACATGATTGAAAGTAAAACTAATCTAATGAACTTACAAGAATAACTCGAGTTACATTCGAGATTTATGATTACAAAGATTGACGACATGCAAGTCGTATTTAAAACCAAAACCAAAACCATTACACTAAGGTCGAAAGGCCATAACCATCCACCATGCTCATACAACACATAAAAGCATGTTAAAACACATAATCTGATCTTAACATATCATATTATCCATGATCTAATCATAAAAAGAAAATAAGACAAAAATCAGAAAAATCATAATCAAATCAGAAAAACAAGAATCACTGTTTACGGGTAGTAAACGACGTCAAATGCCTTACAGACGAGTCGTTGATAGCTAAAGCTATCAGTTTTGTTCAGACGCTCGTTTACCTATGGAATAAGGATTCGTTTGCGTAAATCGGACACCAGACCCAGATTTTAGCAAATCTGCAGCAGCCAATTCAGAATCCGTATCTAGTATGATTCTCATAATTAGAACAAACATAAATCATGTATATATCAGTATATATACAGATTACATAATCATCTTATGATTATACAACTCACATGAATATCATATATTCAAAACCATACATATATAAGCATATTACATCAACATCAAATTATGGCGAATCACGTACATGCTCATATATCGAAAACAGTTAAACACATAAACAAATTAAAAACTTTTCGTAAGTAGCTATGATGTCATTGAAAGGTTTTTAGCACATAAACGCAGCGAAAACGTAAATTTAATCTTAAAAAAACTGAAACCCTCCGCAGGATCCATGCGAAAAATAATATTTAATTCGTAGTTCAGTATGTTTACCTTAAGAAGCTTTACGTTAATGGAAAGATGGAGGTCTTTAATAGCGATCCAAGAATGATGAACGGAGATCCTTAGCAGCTGCTCCTCAAGTGTGAAGCACTCCACCGGTATCCACCACGAAAATGATGTAATGAAGGAGAAAGAGATGGAGAGAATTAGGGTTTTGTAAATCTTTTTGGTTGAGGCAAAAATAGGGTCTATAATAGTATATTTATAGGCAAAATTTTCAGCTGAAAATTTTCCCATAAAATATTATTATTATTAACCCTTTATTATTCTCAGTAATAATTAAAACACCTTTTAATTATTAATCCTTTTTCTAAACACTTTAGAAATAATTCTCTCACTTGATTTAATTTCCAAAAAATAAATTCTTAATTAATAATATTAAGAACTTTTTCTTAATTAATTTATAATCAATAAAATCTCATTTAATCAATTATTAAATTTTCCAATTAATTATTTATTTCATAAATAAATAATTATCAGTCATTATTAATTAATTTCTCCACCATTAAATCATTCTCTTTTATGGTGTGACCCTGTAGGTTCAATATTAAGCCGGTAGTAGAAATAAATAATAATAAAACTATTTTATCATTATTTATATAAATTCTTTAATTCATTAAATATGATTAATTAATTAATCATATTTATTCTACATCGTGAGGGATACTTCTCAGCATATCGCGACTATCCGGATAATACGAATTCACTACTTAGAATACCAAGAACCTATTCAGTGAGTAGTTACCGTACAATTAATTCCTTCTACCCTGCAATATCACGATTAAATACAAGGCATGGAACTTGTGTCAAGCCTATCTTATTTAATCACTTGCTTTCCCATTCACTATGCTTAGTTTTATTTAATGTAAATTAGAAACTCCTTTCTAATTTCATTCACTCTGGCCAGAGATTCCTGAACTAACATAAGTGGATCAGCATTGAACATTTTCTTCCTACACTGGAAGGGGTAGATCCTTTATTGATCATACACTATCTTCGTGTACAAATTCCTATACCCAGTAGAGCCCTTATAATTGTCCCTTGAGACTAAGAACTAAACCAAAGCATAGTTCAGTGTACACAAGATAACTATGATGACCTCAAGTCTAAGGATACTTGTACAACTATCACTATGTGAACAACTGATGACTCGTGAGTGAACTCCATCAGTTGTTCAGCTGTGTGAGTCATGTTCAGTGAACTTATTCTATAATAAGCACCTACATACTAGCTATAGTGTCACCACACAAATGTCTATGAGAACAGACATCCTTCATAATGAAGCAAGCATAGTATGTACCGATCTTTGCGGATTATTAATTACCAGTTAGTAATCCTACGACCATGAACTATTTAAGTTTAGAGTTATCATCTTTTAGGTCTCATTATTATGATCTCATCACAATCCATAAAAAGCTTTACTCTAAACTGTGGTATATCTTATTTAAACATTTAAATAGATAGAGCCCGCAATAAGAACAAAATAAGCCTTTTATTAATATCAATGAAATTAAAACAGATTACATAAAGTTATTCCTAAATCCTCATACATGATTGGACTTAGGACATATCTCTTTCAGGAAAAGATTAAAGTCAAAGTAGAATCAAAAAGGAAAATAAACAGGAATGGAAAAGTAGAAATTAACAAACATAACAACTACACACCTGATGTAACACCCCCAGATTCGGGGTCAAGAACCCGGGTTGTCACGGTTTTTCTTTCCATTAATATCACTTAACTTAAATTAAAGTAAATAACTGCATGATGCGACTCCACAACACGTTATAGTCTCGGAGATGAAATTGAAATAGGTAACAGTCACTGAATCCAAAATTTAAAAGTTATTACAAACCAAAAATGATTACTTAATAGGTTTACAGTTCTTTTCCATTATCCAACACAAGTTATAATTATACATAATTTGATTCCCAAAATATAACACCCCCAAATCCTGGGTCGAGGATTGGAGTTGTCACGAGTTCCATTTCCCTTAACAACACTTAATCTTAATATACAACCAACTACTGTGTACTGTGACCCTACAATATAAACACATACACACCACAAGTTATAGTCTCAGAGATAAATACCAAAAATAATACAAGTCATTTTATTCCACAGTCATAAGTCATTACACCTCAAAAGGGTTTCTGAATAAATTTACATATTCTTTGCCATTATTACAATTTATAAATATATATAAGTCTGGTACATCAAAGGTTGAAAGCCTAGCCTATTGGTAGATCCTACCTCGCCCATAGCGGCATCAACGCCTATAGGAAGCTGCGAAACATTTCCAATATGTTCGTGAATTAGGAACTTGGTCCTGTTCATCTTGCCTAGTTGTTATTGTGTGATGAAGAAATGAAGCAAGAATGAGCATTACACCTCGCAAGATAATATATAGTTTAATCAATAATGCAAGTATCTGAATTGATAACTTATTGAAAATCTTTATCAAGTGTAAGATAATTACTTACTGGATATAAGCTTAAAAAGATGAAGTTACAAAATACTCCAATATACTTATACCCTTTAAAAAAACTACTTGAACTACCACTGTTCAAAGTATAATAAGTTTTCAAAAGCTCATCATATCGAAGGAACTACAACATAAAACTTTTATAGAATTAATCTTTGAAATATCATCCAAAAGAAATGAAGTTACGAGATACTTCATTAAGTTCCGATATATATATACACCTATATATATATATATATATCTCATACACTTCTTTAAAACCTATATTAAGAAAAGTATAAATAGAGTTGTAATACCCATTGAATTCGGAAAGAAGAAAATATTGGCATAAACCCGATATCTTACTGACCAGGCAAAGATACCAATTAAGTCACTTTCTCTACTAGTAGATAGATGAATTCCTCTCCGGTCATCACCCTGGCTGCATTAGGACCTTGCTCTAGACCGTTACCCGGCCGTTCACGCATTGATGGACTGTCACCCAGCCTTTTACACCTTGATAGACTATACCCCAGCCTGTCGCTTATGTCGACTCATTTAGATGGACTTACTTCCCGAATATTGGCCAAGTAATCAAAAGCTCTTTTATCAAATTAGCAACTTTATTGCGATAAAAATACACCACGAAGCTGGATCCCTGAGGTTTTAAGCGAGTATTTAAATTCCTCCTCGGAAGGGAAGAATTAAATTAAAAATGAGTTTTGGGATCCGCTCTAACTTCCAAAATCATTTTGAAGACTCGAAAACATTTTTTGAAAATGTTTGAAGTAAGGAGGATTTAATAAAATAAATCAGTTCCGATATATTAGAAAATATCTTAATATTATTTTTTAAATAATATTCTCAAAAATAGTTTTTTCAAAAATAAAAGAAGTATAAGTTTTGAAACTAATACTTGAAACGAATAATAAATAACAAAAGATATACGTATACGAAAGTAAGATCTTTATTTGAATAATCAAAAATAAAGTTTGATTAATATTCGAAACTATCGAATATACCTTATTCGATTAATAGTTATAGAAAACCAAATATATACACATATAGTTTATTCCTGGGGGTATCGCCTCCCGGTTTAGGAAAATATTAAACTTTGGGTCCCCTTAGTAAATGCAATTAATGCCTACCTCTAGCATAGGTATTATGCAATTTATAAGCAATTGAATCGACAATGAGATATCAAGATTCTAAAACAGGCATGCATATATATATCATATCAACATGCTTCAATATATCGCAAGATATGCTTATAACAATCATGCACTTATCACAAGATAATGCATACATATATACATCACAACAACAGCTATACGTGTAGAAAACTTGCTTGAGTGTTCCGAGGCAGACTTAAACTTAGAGTGGGTCCAGTAACCTATGAACAACAGCATAAGCCGGAATTACACCACGGTCGCTTAAGAAAATAGACTTTATCCACTTAGACCCCGACGTTCGCTTTTGCGCTTAACGATTAGCATTAGTCGCTCGAGTACCCTTGGCTCCGCCATTTTTATAAAATTAACCATTAAATATTTTAAGGCGACTCTTTTGCGAGTACTTTACCAACTATCTAATCAACCTTACATAATTGTTTTGTAATCCAATTAGTCTTTTAAGGGCCTTAAACAAGGTTTCAAAGTTAAGCGAGGGGTAAAGGTTCGTTCGTGAAATGCCGTAACTTAAAACGGTCGTTTCTCCTAAACCGTAAATCGGATCTAAGCAAACCACATAACAAAATGAAGCTTACGACATGATATAGCTACACATGGAAAAGCTATAGTTTTGACAGTGATTTTTGTTGTCCGAATGCTAAGCACAAACAGCCTAAAAGAAAATGGGCATTACAACGGTTGTGTTTACGAGTTTTCCAAATTTTCACTACACCGAAACCTCACCAATTCATCAACCATCACTAACACATAAATACTTCCCTTAAACAACACTAACTCAGTCCACACTCTCAAGATTATGAACTCATTCAACCATAATCATAGATCCATTAACCATAATCAATACCAATCAAGCAAAACTAACTAACAAACATGGATCATGCTTCTCATTCACTAATCTAAACATAAAACTCATTGAACTCAAAGTAAAAGCTAGGGTTTTGAAGATTATACCTTCATTGGTGTGTAAAAGTGGCTAATAAGCTTCGAATGATCCTTAAATATCCTTGATATAGCTTAAATCATCCATGAAAACAAGATCAAGAAAGTTAGTTCTTGAAAAAGTACTATTCATCATCACTTTTGATGATTTCTTTAGGTTGGTTAGCAAGAGAATTTGAGGCTAAGATTCCTAGGATAACTACATCTAAACATCAAGAAGCCATAGTAATTACCTTGTGATTTATGCTTGAGTGGAGCTTGGACTTTGGAAAAAATTCTCCTTGTTTAACCATGAAAAGCCGAGACCAAGTCTTGAAGAATGAGAAAAGATATGCTTCTTGTTGCCTTTTGATTAATGTGTGGTGAATTTAGGCTTTGGTTAAATTAACCTTGGATTAATCAAGGTTACTTTGCTTGTCTAGAATTCATCCAAACAAAATATCTCTTTAACCTTGCTTACCTCATCCTCCCTATGTCACTTCCATGCCATATATCATTATCTTGTGGTTTGATAATGTCACCTTGTTTCTAGTCCACTTGTTTAATTCCCTTGCTTCTTGGATAAGCTTAATTCTTGGTCGCTTATTTGTTCTACGGTTCGCATAACTCTCGTTCTCATTGTTCGTTTGAGGAATCATACCCGGGATCTTATTACTTGGGCTTCCCTAAACCTTTCTTAATACTTTATATTCCTTTAATGATCCTCTCTTATAATCCTTGAATTGAAATCGTTTTAATCATATTACCTTATTCTCAATTCTTTTGGTATCTGGTGGATTTTCAGGAAAAATCAATGTGTTCTAATTCAAATTCTGATGATCTATACATACACTCATTTACTTTATGGAATGCTAATACGATCTCATAATTTCCATAACACTACTCCTATATAGGGTGGTCTAATAATTTTACTCAATCGGTAAAATCAGCAAAAGTTAATATTCATCAGGCTTTCAAAAATTCCAAAAAATGGGGTTATTACACAAAAGATGAATGCCTAGACTACATATAGATCTACCTCTACAACAATGGCGGCTAAGATATCAGCGGGTAGACGCGGGATGCTTCCCACGCTCTTGCGCTAGGTCTGCTTGAATTTGGCCATCCTTTCTACTTGTTGTTGTGTGATGAAGAAATGAAGCAATAGTGAGTGATACATCTCACAATATAACATATAGTGTTTAATAATGCAAAGTATCTTAATAGATAACTTTCTGAAGATTTATCATGCATAAGATGATCATATACTATATATGTGTTTAAATATGAAGTTACAAGGTAAGAATTATATAACGACCATCTTTAAAATATTAAAAAACAAATGAAGTTATGAGATACTTCATTATGTTCATATATATATGTGTATATATACATCTCTTTCATATACTCCTTGAAAACCTTTGTTATGAAAAATATAAACAGAGTTGTATTACCCAATAATTTTGGGAGGAGGAAAACCTTGGCATAAACCATGATACCTTGTTGATCAGGAAAAGATATCAATCATGTTACTTCTCTACTAGTAGATAGATGAATTCCTCAGTAGGACCTTATGTTGGACCGTCACCCGGCCTCTTATGCATTGATGGACTACCACTCAGCCACTTACACCTTGATGGACTGCCCCTGAGCCCATTTCACTTATGCCGACGCATTTTGATTGGGCTTGCTTCCCGAACGTTAGGAAAGTAATCAAAGACTCTATTATCAAATCAGCAAACATGTTGTGAATATAAAAATATATCACGGAGCCAGATCCCTCAGATTTTTCAGCAAGTATTTAAGTCCCCTTCGAAAGGAAGATCTTAAATTTGAAAATGGTTTTTTTTTGGATCCGCTCTAACTTTTAAAATCATTTTGAAGACTCGAAAACATTTTTGAAAATATTTGAAGTAAGGATGATTTAATACAATAAATCAGTTCCAAAATATTAGAAAAATATCTAAATATTATTCTTTAAATAATATTCCAATAAGAATAGCTTTTATGAAAATAAATGAAGTAAAAGTTTTAAAACTAATACTTGAAATGAATAATAATTAACAAAAGATATACTTATACGAAAGTAAAATCTTTATTTGAATAATCAAAAATAATGTTTGATTATTATTCAAAACTATCGAATAAACTTATTCGATTAATAGTCATAGAAAACTATATATATATATATATAGTAATTACCCGGGGACATCGCCTCCCGGTTTAGGAAAATATTCAACTTTGGGTCCCCTATACTAATGATATACGCAATTATTTCCTATCTCTAACATAGGTATTGTGCAGCTTATAAGCAATTGTATTGACAATGAAATATCAAGATTTCAAAACACCCATCCATATATATATCATATCAACATTCTTTCCAAAATATACATGCAACAATATATCGCAGGATTTACTAACAATAATCATGCACTCAAGATAATACACACATATATATAACATCACAACAACAGTAATACGGGTAGAAAACTTGTCTGAGCGATCTGGGGTGGAAATGGGTCTGGAATGAGTCTTGTAACCTTTAAACAACATATAAACCGGAATTAATCCTTGGTCACTTAAGAAACTAGACTTTATCCATTCATACCCTAACACTCAATGCTTAAGGATTTATATTACACGCTCGAGTACCCTCGGCTCCACCATTTTTATAAAACTAGCCGTTAAACATTTTAAGGCGACTATTTCATGAGGGCTTTACCAACTATATAATCCACTTTAGATAATTGTTTGGTATTCCAATTAGTCTTTTAAGGGCCTTAAACAAGGTCTCAAAGTTACTCGAGGGGTATGAGTTCGTTCACGAAATACCGTTACTTAAACGGTCGTTTCTATTAGACTGTAAATCAGATCTAAGCGAACCACATATCAAAACGAAACTTAAAAAATAGTCTATCTAATCATGGCAGTATTGAAGTTCTGAAAGTGAAGGTATCAGTCCCACTGTCTAACACAAATTTGTTATTTAGAAATTCGGGCATTACGACGACTATGTTTACGTGATTTCCAAATATCGTACTATTACCAAATCATCCACAATAACCAAAAATACAAGATCTCAATTAATAAATAAAAACCCAAGTTAAAGCTTTCAAGATCATCAACTTATTTCAAGCATTACTATAGATCAATCAACAACAACCATCTTTAAACAATCAAAACTAACTAAACATACATGGATCATGCTTCTCATCACTAATTCATCCATAAAACTCATTAAAACTCAAATTCAAGGCTAGGTTTCTAGATATTTTACCTTCCTTGGAGTGTATGAGGAGCTACTAAGCCTTGTATAATCCTTGTATAGCCTTGTTTTAGCTTAAATCATCCAAGAAAACAAGTTCAAGAAAATTAGTTCTTGGAAAGCACTATTCATCATCACTTTTGATGATTTCTTTGAAAGTATTGGAATGGAATTAAAGGCTTAAACTTCTAGAAAGTTTATAACTAATCATGAAGAAACTTAGAGAATTACCTTACAGAATAACATGAAGTGGAGCTTCGCTTTGGATTTTTGGTTTCTTGCTTTCTTGATAAAGCCGAGAGGAATGATGAACAAGGGAGAAAGAAATGCTTCTAGTTTGTGTTTTGTTAAATATATGGTGATTTTGGTTAATCTTAACCTTGTCTTAATTAAGGTTAATTTCCTTGGCCACAAATTAGCCAAGCAAAATATCTACTACTTCTACTTACATCATCATTCCTATGTCATCTCCTTGCCACTTGTCAATTCCATGTGGCTTTATGACATCATCTTGCTATAATCCTCTTTATTAGTACTTAATTTTTTGGTTAATCTCTTTGTTATTTGCATAATCTTGATCCTTGGTCTCTTATTTATTTTCTGGTTCGCTTAACTCTCGTTCTCGTTATTCGTTTAAGGGATCATATACGGGATCTTATTACTTGGGCTTTCCTGAACCTTTCTTAATATTTTATATTCCCTTAATGATCTTTTATTAAAATTCTTGAATTGAATTCTTTTTAATCATGTTATCTTATGCTTAATTCTTTCGGTATCTGGTGGATTTTCGAGAAAAATCAAAGTGTTTAAATTCGAATTCTGACAAACTTTACATACAGTTATTTACTTGGAATGCCAATACGATCTCATAATTTCCATAACATTAGTCATCTATAGTGTGGCCTGTTAATTTTCTTTAATCAGCACAATCAACAAAAAATCACTATTAATAAGAATTACAAAAATTCCAAAATTTGGGGTTATTACAGTCTCCCCTGCTTAAAAGGATTTTGTCCCGAAATCAGAAAGAAAACAATTGGGGGTACTTTTCTAGCATTGCGCTCTCTAGTTCCCAAGGAATCCCAAGTTTATTCCTTTACATTATGATTCTGCCACAGTACTCTAACTAGTTTGATCACCTTATTCCGAAACACCTGCTCCTTTTGATCTATGATCCTCACTGGTTGCTCCATATAAGTCAAGTCTGGTTGCATGTTGACTTGCTCGTATTTCACTATGTTCCTGGCATCCCGATGATACTTCTTTAACATTGATACGTGGAACACATTATGAACTTATTACAGGTTCGTGGGTAGGGCTAGTTTGTAATCTAACTTCCCAATACGTCTTAATTTTTCAAAAGGTCCAATGTATCTTGGGCTTAGCTTTCCTTTCTTTCTGAACCTCATCAATCCCTTTCAAGGGAATGTCAATAAAGATGACTGACTCTACATCTGTGACATCAAGGAATTCTCAGACATTGAACTCGTTCTGAATGAACTGGATGAAGTAAGAGGGATTGATGCTAACTACAGACTTCCAGAGATATTAGTGTTCAGATACAAAAGAGGTAATGAGATCACATGGCCTCTCTACAAGATTCTCAATGAAAGCTACAATGTCTTGGTCAAAGTATTTTCTGCTATGAAGGACTTTGGATTCACAAAGTTTGCCAAGTCAGAAATACTTAAAAAGATAAGTTCAATCAGAAAAAGCTAGAGAGATCCTAGTGTACTACCAAGAGTTTTAACTATTCCAAACACTGGGAATAGAGTGTATATGAAGCTTTATTGGATTATGGAGTTTAGGGATGAAAAGTATGTCAAAAGATTTTTTGAACTTGAAGACCATCTCAAAATCTCTAGCAATGAAACTCTCAAAGAGATACAGGAGATGTTGGATAACAATGAAGAAGATGAAGTTGAATTCTACAAACAACTACAACTCTAGATAGAGGAGAATAATGAGAGATTGGGAAAGAAGACAAGGGAATCAAGAAAAGGAAATCATCTGCTCAGTCTAGAGGAGCACCTTAAAAAATGGCATGTAAACTTCTATAAACCTTCTTTGTACAGTTCAATTTTAATGCAACACTTTACAATTTATCTACTCTTTAATGTATCAGTTTTATAGGGTGTTTTGTTATCATCAAGTCAACTTGAATTTATGCCTAAAATTCTATTAGACATAAATTGGGGGAGATTGTTAGGAATATGTTGTAGTCTTGATGATAATTCACCAAAAAACATAAGTAGATTTATTTAGTGTCTTTTGTAGCCTTCAACGGATAACCTCAGTTATCTATCTGTTGAAGGAGTAGCTTATATGAATAAGTATGTAGCACATTCTGTACACTAGTATAGCTGGGGGATTTGGTAGTTTTTAGTAGTTTCTAAGTAATGTTGACGACTAGCAAGATATAAAAAATAGGTTGGTTAATTATAAATAGAAAATGCCTTGTAATTTTATATAAGTGAAAGAGTATTAACTGTTATGGAAACAACTTCAACTGCTAATCTAGAAAGCTTCAACGGATGTCTCCACAAGCTTCAACGGATAAAATAATATAAGCTCAACGGATAAGTCAAGCCTTCAATAGATATCAGTTAAAGTTGTCAACAAATTTTATCAAGAATGCTTCAACAAATGACACCAATATAATGTCAATGGATAACATATATGAAGCATCAACAGATAATCAACAAAGATAGCAGTTAAAAGGGACTTGATAGAAGCTGACAAAGTCACATGGGTTGATAGTGTACAAAAGGAATGTGGTGTCCTGATTACAGGTGTTAGAAGAAAATGAAGCATTTTCATTTCTATGCAAGACAAGCTCGTTCAAAGATGTTGTATCTAACTTGGATTGTATTGGACAGAGAAATGAAGAAACGTGTGAATTGGACTTAGCTGATATGAATATTTTTATCTTATTGCACATGTAACTTGGTGATATATAAAGTAAGTGTAGCAAGTATTTTAGAAGAGTGAGAATTACAAGATTTTAGAACAACAAGAGCAAGCAAGCTGTATCTTTAGTCTCTCAAGTTCTAAATTGTAAAATACTTGTAAGCACCTGTGTGCATTCTTACATCACAGAGATTTTCTTAATATATACATCTCTGATGGAAATACAAATCCACCAGAAAGTTTTTAGACACTTGTTTATTTACCTTGTGTTATTTGAATACTCTCATAGTCTATTTGCACTCTTGCATATTCAAACACAATTGTATATTTAAGAATTGATTTTTCAGAATAGCAAAAAGAAACCAGAATTCCATTCAACCCCCCTTCTGCAATTATGTTATTGTATTTTTAGGGAATAACATAAACTTCTAAGGATTCATTTCAGGACAATTACATTCCTAGAACAATTCTCATTAAGTTAGATCTTGATTTTATAAGGTTGGAGCAAGGAGAAAAGCAAACTGTCTCAGAATATGAAGCTGAATTTGCCCATTTAGCCAAGTTTGCGCGATCTTTGGTTGAAGACGAGGTTAGTAGGGCACGTAGGTTTGAAGAGGGGCTACGAATTGAGATAAGAAGGCATGTATCGGCATTTGAACTAAGTAGTTACAAGATGGTGTTGAACAAAGATTTAATAGTGGAAAGAGAATTGATGGTAGAGGACGGAAGGAGATATTTTCAGTCTAAGAAGAGAGCTGAGCCTACAAGTAGATTTAATGATAATGGACCATCAAGGAAGTCCAATAATCGAGGGAGTTTTAATCGACTTGATTTTAATCGACGTGATTCAGGAGCTAAGATTTCTTGTTCTAGATGTGAAAGAAAAATCACTTGGATAAGGAGTGTCGCTAGAACACCAAAGCATGCTTTAGCTGTGGGAAGTCTGGGCATAAGGTTGCAGAGTGTCCCAAATGCGATACTTCAAGGGACAAGGACAATGGGAACTTTGGCACTCTGGCCGCACTTGGATCGACCTAGGTACGTGTGTTTAAACTTCCTATAAGGACAAACACAGATTAAGGTACACAAATATTTCTATGTTGCATGGTTATTAAATGTATATGTTAAGTGGTTTTTTTTCTGCACTTGTATATTTTTTAGACGGTTAAATTTGAGGACCAATATTTTTTAAGGAGGGTAAAATGTAATAACAAGGATTTTTGTAATTATATGTATATAGATATATACACTTTTCACATTTTAATTATTTGTTTAGATAAGAAAATAATATTTTATTGTATAGATTAGTTATAAAACATGAAGACGTGTTTTTTTATATTAAAATATTTATATTCTAGTTATCTAAAATATTTAAGTAAGGTTAAAAAATTGTTTTAATTTATGTGTGCATAATTTTAATTTAATGTATAATTATTTTATGACTATAATTTTATAATATGTGTAGTTGTTTTATAAATATATTTATTTAAGTATCTTCAGTCAAAAACTACTGTTGTTGGAGATATACATCAGTTTAAAATAGTGGTCACCTACCATTATTCTAGGAGTACATTGAACTAATTATGTACATAAATATATGTACTGTTTCACTTGTATTTTTGTACAAGTTCTTCTTAACAAGGTGCCTCTTATTCCATTCTAGTTTTTGTCTTATTAAAATTTCTGTTAATATTGTACTAATGCATGTGTATATAGGATATCTTTTCTCTTTTTTTTCTTTTAAACCTATATGTTTTGTATACTTACATAAATAATATAATATGTATTTTTACTTGTCATGATTGCATTTAGTTGTATAGCATATTATAGGTTTGGTGATTCACGTTAAATTGTGTAAATCTCACCAAACCAGTTTACATAAGTAGTTTAAATTGTTGATATTTAAATGTTTCATTCTGTTGTTCTAATTCATTAATTTATGTTATTAATTTGAATGTATGCAAAAGAATGAGTAAATTGTATACTTGTTTAAATCAATTATTAGTATAAAAAAGGTTTATAAGTATATTTAGTTTCTTGTAAATTTGATTTTATATAAATAATTGTATATATGTTAATATTTATTTTGACAAAAGAATACATATACTTTTACTTGGGCTTGTTTCTTTTGGAATGAGTATAGTATTTTTAGCATAATTTAGAATAGATCGTGGTTGTATTTTTTATTATTTAATTATTATTTTCAATTAAATATATAAAATTTGTTTAGTTACATGTAATTCTTTATGTTAGTTAAAGATTATATATTTACGTGTATGGATGTATGTGTTAGTGTTTGTGCCCTAGAGACAACACTATAATATTTTAGTTTCATACATTTGGGTTATTAATATTTATGTTCTATCGATTATTACATTTATAATTTATTAATTCTTAATTTACAGCGATATAAATTTTAGATTAATAAATGTCCTTGGAATATGATATGCAATTCTATATCTCTAAGTACGTGACTTAGAAATGGGATTATGAGAATAGTATCAATATTTCTAAAGGTCCTTAGTCGAGTATTATTATAGGTGACCATAATAATGCATTAAGATTAGTATGTTTGTTGACTGATGATCACATCTCATTGATCATAGGTATGATGATAGTAAAGTCAAAACACAGGCATATTTATTAGATACATGGTGCTGGATTGACCCGTTGTGAGATACTACATGTTTATAGTGTCATAACTTATTCTCACAATGATAATGATGTAATGTTCCTTAGACCTGAAGTCATTATATTTCTATACAAGAATTAATATCCTTTGATTTCATTAAAAGTTATTATTTATATTTCTATACGAGAATTAATATTTTGATTCCATTGAAAGTTATTCTTGATTGGGTAATGATAAAAGTGGATATTGGGTATATTATTTCTCGTATGAGAAATATGAATAATCTAGATGGGATTTAACCCTCCTATTTTAGGAGTGATATTATTGGCCTCTTGTGTGAGCTAGACTATAAAATGCGTGGCCACACTCAAATGTTTATGATAGTCTACTCCTTGATCAAGGAAACTTTGATTAAACTATGATGAGATGACACATTACATGTCTCTAGTTTAATCTATAATATTTGGTTAAAGGGATAATATTACATTGTACATTATCACGAAAGGTTTAATCGAATCACCGATTTATTTATTATTACTTGGGTAGCAATGATGTATTATTAGATGCCCCTCATTCTTTATAATTTTAATATGATATATTAAAATTATTGCCAACATAATAATAACCTAAAGTGTTACACACAAAGAACGCTTGAAGGAGAAATAATTTAAATTATGAATTTAAATTTAATAAGTAATTTATTTTATTTATGATACTAATCTAGTATGACTTAATTAATTAAATTAATAAAACAGAGAAATTGCTTAAACTAATTCTAAAATAAGTTATTAATTAATTAAATATGACTTAATTAAATAATAAATTGGGATTTCGGATTAGTATTAATTATAATTATATTATAATTAGAAAACTCATTATTCTCTCTATATAAACTCTTTGAGGGCTAATTTATATATAAAAGATACATGGTTTACAAAACCCTAGCCGTTCAAGGAAACCTCAGCATATTTACTGAATAAGGTGCCTTCCAAATCTGTTCCTCAAACTCCATATGAGATATGGAAAGAAAGGAAACCGAGTCTTAAACACGTTAAGATTTGGGGATGTCCAGCTTATGTCAAGAAAGTTGACCTCGATAAGCTGAAATCTCGATCCGTAAAATATAGCTTTGTGGGATATCCTAAAGAGACTTTAGGGTATTACTTTTACACCGATCATAGGGTGTTTGTCTCCAGACATGCTACCTTCTTGGAAAAGCAGTTTATCCTTGAAGGAAACAGTGGGAGCAAAATTGAACTTGATAAAGTTCAAGAAGCACAAACTACTACGGTTCAAGTGGAAACACCTGTTCAGACTGAATAACCTTCTGTGGAACAGCCCATTGGTAGGTCAGGGAGAGTGTCTCGCCAACCTGAGAGGTATTATGGCCTTGTCATTGAGAATGACAATGAGTTGTCAATCATTGATGATGACGACCCTATGACCTATAATGAGGCTATGAGTAGTGTTGACTCAGAGAAATGGCAAAATGCCATGAAATCTGAAATGGAATCTATGTATACCAACCAAGTATGGACTTTGGTTGAAGCACCTGAGGGTGTGAAGCCTATTAAGTGCAAATGGGTATACAAAAGAAAGATTGGAGCAGATGGCCAGGTGGAGACCTATAAGGCCAAGCTCGTGGCAAAAGGATTCAGACAAAGGCAAGAGATTGACTTTGATGAAACTTTTTCGCCTATAGCCCTGTTAAAATCAATTCGGATTTTGCTTGCGATTGCTGCTTACTACGACTATGAGATCTGGCAAATGGATGTGAAAACGGCCTTCCTCAATGGGAAACTTGAAGAGGAAGTGTATATGACACAACTAGAGGGTTTTCTTTCCAAGGGAAATGAACACCTATTATGTAAGCTGTTACGAACCATATATGGTTTAAAACAAGCTTCTCCTAGATGGAACATCCGTTTTGATGAGACAATCAAAGAGTTTGGTTTTATCAAAAATATAGATGAACTATGTGTCTACAAGAAGGTTAGTGGGAGCGCGCTAACATTTCTTGTATTGTATGTGGATGACATACTTCTTATAGAAAATGATATACCGATGCTGCAATCAGTCAAAGTGTGGCTATCGAAGAACTTCACTATGAAGGACTTGGGAGAAGCATCCTACATTCTCGGTATGAAGATCTATAGAGATAGATCTAGAAGAATGATAGGTCACACCCAGGGTACATACATCCAGAAAGTGCTGAAAAGGTTTAGCATGGAAAACTCCAAAAGTGGCCTCATACCGATGAGCCATGGAGTATCCCTTTCCGAAAAGATGTCTCCTAAGACACCTGAGGAAAGAGAGCGTATGAGTAAGATTCCTTATGCTTCAGCAATAGGATCTATCATATACGTGATGTTATGTACTAGGCCTGATGTTGCTTATTCAATTAGTGTGACGAGCAGATATCAGTCCGATCCAGGTGAAGACCACTGGAAAGCAGTGAAGAACATCCTTAAGTACTTGCGAAGGACTATGGATATTTTTCTTGTTTTTGGTGGTGGATCTGAGTTGAAAATAGAGGGTTATACTGACTCTAGTTTTCAATCAGAAAGTGATGATAGCAAATCCATGCCAGGGTACGTGTTTACTCTGAATGGTGGTGCGATTTGTTGGAAGAGTTCCAAACAGTCTACAACGGCTGACTCCACAGCGGAAGCAGAATATATAGCTGCAAGTGAGGCTGCAAAAGAAGCCGTTTGGATGAGGAAATTTGTTTCTGAGTTAAGAGTTGTTCCTAGCATTGAGGAGCCTATTGTGTTGTATTGTGATAACAACGCAGCAATAACACAAGCCAAGGAACCTAGGTCTCATAAAAATTCCAAACATGTTTTATGATGCTTTCATTTGATTAGGGAAATCATTGAAAGAGGAGATATCAAGATTGAGAGAGTTGACACACATAACAACGTAGCAGACCCACTCACAAAGTCATTGTCTCAGATTCACTTTGATCGTCATTAACAGAAGATGGGTATTAGATACCAGGGTGATTGGCTTTAGTTCAAGTGGGAGTTTGAAAGTGTTTGTCCTAAATCCAATCATGTATGATGAGTTAGGAAGAACTTTCTTGTATTCCCATTTGATTTCATTGAAATTAATAAAAGACTTGTTTTGGTTTTATTATGGGCTTTATCTATTTAAAGTGTATTAAATAAGATGCTCCATAGTTTAGGGTAAAGCTTCTAGAATTATAATGAGATTATAATAGTGAGATCTAGAAGATGATAACTCTAGACTTAAACAGTTCCTGATCATAGGATAACTAATCGAATGTTAGTGGATAGGCAAAGATTGGTACATACTATGCTTGCTCCCTTCAGGAGGATGTCTGTTTTTATAGGCATTTGTGTGGTGACACTATAGCTAGTATGTAGGTGCTTATTAGGGAATAAGTTCACTGAACATGACTCGATAAGTTGAACAACTAATGGAAATTACTCACGTATAAATATTTATTCACTTAGTGATAGTTGTACAAGTGTCCTTAGACTTGAGATCGTTAAAGTTATCTTGTGTATAATGAACTGTGCTTTGGTTTAGTCCTTAGTCTCAAGGCATCCATTAGGTCTATTCTGGGCATATGGATTTGTGTATAGAGATAGTTAACGTCAATAGAGGATCTACTCCTTCCAGTATAGGAAGAGAATATCCTATGTTATTCTTAGTATGCGAGTTCTGGAATCTCTGGCCAGAGTGTATAAAATTAGAAAGGAGTTTCTAATTTGCATTAATATGAACTTTGCATTATAAATAAGAAATCATATGATTAAATTTGATAGGCCTGACACGAGATCCATGCCTTGTATTTAATCGAGATATTGTAAGGGTAGAAGGAATTCATTGTACGGTAACTAGTCAATGACAGGTTCTTTGTATTCTAAGAAGTGAATTCATATTATCCGGATAGTCGTAATATGTTGAGAAGCATCATTCACGATGTAAAATAAGTATAATTAATCAGTTAATTATATTTAGTGAATTTTAGTATTCATGTAAATAATTAATAAAAGTTTATTATTATTTATTTCTACTACCAGAATAATATTGGACCTACAGGGTCACACCATAAAAGAATATTTTCTTTGATGAAATAATGAGAGAGAGAATTATTTTCTAAAAAGTTTAGAAAAAGAAATAATGATTAAAATAGTTTTAATTATTATTAAAGCATTTTATAAAGATAAAATGTGGGGCTAATATATATATACAGATATATTATAAAAACCCTAGGAGAGCCTTATAAATAGAATGAGATGGCTCATTCTATAGGTACACTTGTTTTTGTGAAAAACCTAAGAAGACGCTAGCCTTCATCTTCTTCCTCTCTCTCTCTCCCAAAACTCCATTTTTATAAAAGCTTGGTTTTATAAAAAGCTTCATCGAAGAGGATTATTCTTGGTGGATACCGGTAGAGTGCTTCACACATTGAGAAGCAACTGCTAGCAACCATTTTATAAAGCTTCAATTTTTAAGGTATGGTTACGATTCCTCCGCTCCTCTTTTGATTTATATGTTTTTCTATATGTGCGATACATGGTTTTTACGGAATAATTGTTATATCACGCTTCCGCTCATCCGTAAATTCCTTCAGATTATATTATGAATCAAATATTGCAGATTCTCTGAAATCTGGGTCTGGTGTCCAATTTTCGCAAACGAATATCCTATTCGATAGGGAATCAAGCGTCTAAACAGCGATTTAATGTTTTCAGAATTTGATTCTGATTTTTTTAATTTTTTCCATAGTTTTTTTATGATTAGATCATGATGGGTATGATATGTTAAGATTAGTTGTGTTTTAACATGTCCTTAAGTATTAATTGAGCATGGTGGATGGTTATGGCTTATGACCTTAGGTTAATGGTTTTGGTTTTTAAATACGGCTTGCATGTCATTTGATCTTGTAATTAATCTCGGATGTAACTTGAGTTATTTTTCTAAGTTCATTAGATTAGTTTTTTTATTTATTTATTGTAATGTACATTAAGATCAAGAAAGGACAATTTCATGGAGGTCATCCAAGGAAGCAATACAAGGATGTAACTCAAGAAAAGAAGACATGTAATAGTTAGCTTGTATTTATTTACCACCTTAGATTGACCTAGATCTTTGTCATTAACTTGATGAAGATCACTAGGGATAAAGCCATAACCAACCATGTTTACTTTATTGCACTTTACATATATATGCTCATATGATGAATATATGTATAGAGTAGTTTAATGATACATGCTTAATTAGATTAAGGATGTATGAATTAAATACGACACCCATGCCATGCTTGCTAAACAAGATAAAATCTATAACAGTTCAAGATTTTAAAATAAACAAACGATTATGAGATTCTCGTGTTTATAAAACAAAGAATAAATACTAATCTTCTTTATTTCTGATATGGGGTGATTTTGTGAAAAGCGAGTTCATTGAACTTGTAAGGTTGTGGGTTTTAAGCAAGACCGTTGTGACTCCCCCAGTACCTGGAAATCAAACCATTGATGATTTGAAGTATTTTATTCAAGGAAAAATTACGAATCTCTTTATGATGGGATAATGATCATTTTAAAATTAACAAAACCCTAAAGTTAATATTAAGTTGATCAGATGCCTTCCAATAAGTCCAATGCGTGAACCCCTAGATCGATAAGGAGTGGGTTTGCCAAAGTGAAGTACTCCCATATATTGTGGGAGATGTGGTGAAGTATATTGATACATTTTTTTTATTGGGTTTGACTTAACTAAGTTACCACAATAGGATTATGAACTTAGAGACATAGAGTTTGGTGAGATTTATCAGATAAAAATGAACAAATATTGTTCCACCAAGCTATCCAAGAGTTATATAGTTGATATAATTGATAAATGTTGTCTACCTAAATAATCATATTTTAGGAGAAAAGCCAAAGCTGACCAAACGCATGGTGAAATATGGATCTTGGCTCACTAGAAAGGATATAGAAGATATTCTTTCCGAATTAATAGTCAGGGATATTGATTTGATAAAAATAGGGGGAGATATATATTGTGAATATATATGAATAATCACTTGAACATAATTTAATGATCATTTGTAGATTAATTCATTTTATGCACTTTAATATTTTAGATATCAAATGACAAATAACACAAATAATTTTTCTATGTAATATGAGAAGGACAAACTGACATGAAATAATTTCCTCAACTGACATGGGAACTTAAGGATTGTCCTCAGGTTCAAGGATGTCACTCGAACCCCTCCCTTATCTCTTCTAGATGAGAATGAAACATGTGCTGAACAAAATGCTTACCAAAAGAAAATTGATTATGCAACTGATGTTTTATGTCTCAAGCTTGTAATTATGAATGCTGAGCTTTAGAAGCAACAAGAGTGTAATGATGTTTATGATGTGATTGAGCACCTTCAAAGGATGTTTGAAGGATAGGCTTGTCAGAATGATTTGACAATAATAAGGCATCATACTTTGGCATTAATGGGAGAATGATATCCAGTTGGACCACATGTTTTAAAGATGATAGGTATACCTACCTTAATATTTTGGGTTTCAAGAATGGTCTAAAGACTCAACTTGATTTGATCAAACAATCTTTGAACAACTTATGTTCTCAATTTGTTAAGAACAAAAGGAATGAGATAGACAAAACACTCACTGAGTTATTAGACATGTTTAGGACTGCTGAAATAACATGGTAAAGGCTTGAACTACGTCCATATTGATGGTGTACACATGGAATGCAAATGGGAAAGGAAAGTGATAGGCGAGGTTAAGATTTAATTTTATTCAGTGCCAAACCAAAGTCCAATCCCAAGGGGGCTTTTTAATCCTATTGGTGGTGTTGTTAAAGAAGATAATTGTCACTTCTATGGTAATAACATAATAATTAAAAGTTAAATTAGCAAGTTTATTTGGAAGATCTAAAGAAGAAGACCAACAATGGTCAAGCTTCGGGTATCGGGTTAGAATTTGAGCAAAAGTTGTTGCTCAGCTGGAGGAACTCAGTGCCTAATTTTGCTCATAAGGCGAAGTTGAGAGCTTGGTAAATTGTTATTACGTGCCTTATTTTTACGGAAACATATCTCAATTTCTTGTCAGGACAATAAAGGTTTTTCATTTTAATAAATAAACAACAATTGTTTATAATATTTCAATGATAAGACTTGTAATGTTGCACAATTAGTTAATAATTTATATGTTCTACGATGACTCAAACCAAACATTATCTCTAGCATTGTCGTTTAGGCCATATTAATGAGAAACGTATTTCTGAGTTACAAATAGATGGATACTTGGATAAGTTTGATTTTGATCATATAAAAGATGCGAACTTTGTCTAATTGGCAAAATGACTAAAGTTTCTTTTACCCGATCAAGTGAAAAGGCCACCAAATGATTAGGACTTATACATAATGATGTATGTGGTCGAATGCGTATGATGTCAAGGGGTGGCTTATACTACCTCACAACATTTACTGATGATTTTAGTAGATATGGATATGTATATCCTATGAAGAACAAAACTGATTCTTTTAAAATGTTCAAAGAATATAAGGCTGAACTCGAAAAGCAAATAGAGGAAAGTATAAAAGTTATACAATCAGATCGTGGAGGAGAATACTTAAGCCTCAAATTTAAGAGTTTCTTGAAGGAGTGTGATATTGTATCATAACTTACTCCTTCTTGAACACCTCAATGGAATAGAGATTCTGAGAGAAGAAATGATACCTTGTTGGTCATGGTGCGATCAATGATGAGTCAAGCGGATCTTCCAATCAGTTTATGGGGTTATACTCTAGAAACAGCTACATATACACTTAACTGAGTTCTAAAAAAAGCGGTTCAAAAGACTCCATATAAGATATGGACTGAGAAACATCATAGCATGTCATTTATGAAAATTTGGGGACGTTAAGCGTTGTGAAACGTTTAGCCTCTGACAAGCTTGTAACAAATTTAGATATATGCTATTTAATTGGATACCCAAGTGAGACTAAAGAGTATAGTTTTTATAATCCTTCCGAGATCAAAATGTTTGTTTCTCGGACCGCTGTATTTTTTTAGGGAATACTACTTTCTAAGAAAATCAGTGGGAGGATAATACATCTCGATAAAGATCGAGAACCACATGATAACATTGAACCAGAGTTGGAACAAGATCAGGATGCTTGTACATCAAAATGTTGTAAGTAATCTTATTCAAGAAACACATGTCGTTCGTAGATCTAGTAGGATTCACCATGAGCCTGAGAGATATTAAAAAAATTTCTTAACCCAAGATGGTGATGTGATGCTTACATATAATGATGAGCCGCTCACCTACCAAGATGTTATGAACAGTCCAGACTCCGAGAGATGGCTAAAGGCCATAAAATCTGAGATGGAATCCATGTATCAAAATAAAGTATTAACTTTAGTTGATCCACTCGAAGGGGTAAAACCTATAAGGTGCAAGTGGGTTTTCAAGAAGAAAACTGACATGGATGGTAAAGTACAGACCTGTAAGGTGTGACTAGTGGCAAAATATTTCAAAATAAATTATGGTATAGACTATGATGAGACTTTTTCACCAGTTTCTATGGTCAAGTCCATCAAGATTTCGCTAGCAATAGTTGCTTACTTTAACTATGAGATTTGGCAAATGGATGTCAAAACCTCTTTCTTAGTTTTGAGCCTTGAAGCGGATGTATATGAAACAACTTGAGGGTTTTGTAGATCCAAAGTTTTCAAATATGTTATTTAAGTTGCTTCTATCTATTTATAGATTGAAACAATCCTCAAGGAGATGGAATATTCATTTTGCTGAACAGTCAAAGAATTTGGCTTTATTCAAAACGAAGATGAACCATGTGTTTACAAGAAGGTTAGTGGGAGCCATGTGACATTCCTAGTATTATATGTACATGACATATAACAGATATGGAATGACATACCTTCTATACAAGCTGTTAAGACTTGGTTGAGAAATAGTTTCTCGATGAAATACTTGGGTGATGCTGCCTATATATTAGGGATCAAGATCTATAGAGATAGATTGAAGAGATTAATCGACCTAGTCGGAGTACATACATTGATAAAGTATTGCATCATTTTAGAATGCCGAAGATAAAGAAAGGATATGTTTCGATGTCTAATGGGATAATGATCTCAAAAGATAATTTCCCCCTAAATCATTAGATGATAAGGGCCATTTGAGAAAGTTCCATATGCTTCAATAATTGGATCTATAATATGTACAATGATATGTATTTATCCTGATGTTTCGTATGCTTTGAGCATGATGAGCAGATACCATTCTAATCCAGGTGAGGGTCACTGGATAGTTTTCAAGAATATTCTTAAGTACTTAAAGAGGACTAAAGATTTATTTTTGGTGTATGGAGAAGATAGGGAACTAGTTGTAAAGGGTTATACTGATGCTAGATTCTGAACCTAATTTTTGGTCAGTCAGGGATGATTATGTCTTTATGTCTGTTTTATATTTTGTCTAAATATAAGTGATGTTAGTTGGAATAGTTCATAGCAAGAACACATTCTATCATGGAAGCCGAATATATTGATGCTTTCGAAACAGCTAAGGAGACTGTTTAGGCATGTCCTTAGAAGATGTCACCTAATTAATGAGATTAATCATAATCAAGGAGATATAAATGTAAAGTGCATAGTAATGATAATATTGCAGACCCACTGACTAAGGCTTTATTGCAGCAGAAGCACGATGGTCTTACTAGTTCCATGAGTATTAGATACATGGGTGATTCGCTCTAGTGCAAGTGGGAGATTGTTAGTGTTTGTGCCCTAGAGACAACAATATGATATTTTAGTTTAAGACACTTGGATTATTAATATTTATGTTCTATCGATTATTCCTTTTATAATTTGTTAATTCTTAATTTACTGTGATATAAATTTTAGATTAATAAATGTCCTTGGAATATGATATGAAATTTTTATATCTCTAAGTACGTATTGTGCAAGACATGCCTGTATCATAACAAGACTAAGTCATATTGACAACCCTAAGATTAGTTGTATTATAACCTTAATCTGTAATTTATACTTGTAACACTTAATGTCTGTAAAATGTAAATGGACCAGACTGGAGCATTTTTCCCTAAACAGTGTCAAGCCTAAGAATTCTATCTGGAAGAAAATCAAGAAGGTCATGCCTCAGAAGAATTATGAAGAAGCTTGGAGTTGAATAATTCTGTTTGGTGAAAAACATTCTAAGTCAAGATCTCTACAAGTCACAGAATTAGTGTTATAGAGAAGTCATTCGAGAACTCAGAAAGACCTATCGAGAACTCAGGAATTGTCTATCGAGAACTCAGGAAATGCTATTGGAGATATCGATAAGTCAGATACCCATTCGAGAACTCAGAGATATCGATAAGTATACATTCACTAGAGAACTCTGAGTTATCGATAAGCCAAAGTCCGTTAGAGAACTCTGAGTTATCGATAAACCAAAATTCACTAGAGAACTCAGAATTGTCGATAAGTCAAGTCAACAATGAAGTTTCAGAGATATCGACAAGCCAACATGCCTATCGAGATGTCGAGTTCTCTACAGCTTAATTGGAGATCTCGAAGTGAAGAAATTTCTCTAAGTACAAAATTGCAGAACAGTTCAATATCCAAGATTGCAAATCAACAAACAATTTACACAGCTGAATTGACAAGTCTACAAAAAGCATCTTGAGAGATGTGCAAGATTAATGGTGAAGATTAACTGACAAAGGAGGATCAACCAATACGCAGTGAATGAAGATATGCTAATCTAGATATGGAAATCTTACTTTTCCTTTAAATAAAAGTGATTAGTGACAGGTTAGAAAAGTGATTAGCACTTCTTATTGTTCACTGTGTAAACCAAAGTTAACTATCATATAAAGTTAACTGAGGTCCTTTGTTTAAGTGAGGACTGAATAGATTAGAAATTGTATTCTCTCTCAAGAAAGAAGCTAAGTTCTAAACCAAGAACTTAGAGATTTTGTAGCAAAACACTGCTTGATTTTTAATATAAAATTAAGTGAGTTTTGAAGATCTTTGTTTTACATATTTGCATTGTTATTTATGTTTAACATCTATTCTACAAAATCATTGATAACAACCAACTGCTAAACCCAAAGTCGATCAAAAAGTAAACATTTAAGCCAAAACACATTCACCCCCCCCCCCTCTGTGTTGTATTCATATCTAACAAGTGGTATCAGAGCAAAATCTGAAAGCAAACAGATTAGATCTTGGAAAAATGAATACACAGAAAATCAGTAGTATCAAGATTCCTCCCTTTGATAAGGCTAACTACACTTTATGGAAAAAGAAAATGTTGTTGTTTATAAGAATGGCTAATCACCTTTACATTCAGATCCTCAAGAATGGGCCCTTCACTCCTATGGTTAGAGTTGAGGAAACCACAGATGGAGACATGGTTATTCCAACTCATTTTGCTCCCAAAGATGCCTCTGAGTATACTGATATTGAAAGAGAGAAAGTTTCCCTAGACAGTGATTTGCAACTGATACTAATGGAGTCACTTGACAATGTAATGTATAATAACATTGTCAACTGTGACAATGCTAAACAGATCTGGGAAAAGATTGAGATACCCTGTGAAGGAACTGAGGAGGTTAGGTCAAATCAAAGAAGGATATTGATTTCTCAGTATGAGGGTTTTATGGCTAAACCAAAGGAAGGTATTACTGATGTGTTTGAAAGGTTTAATAAGCTGATAAATGACTTGCAGCTTCATGATAAATTTTATGATGTTGAAGAAGTTAATTTGAAGTTCTTGCTCACTCTCCCTGATCATTTGGAACAAAAGATCTCTGCAATCAGAGAAGGAAGGGATTTGAGTAGAATCACACTGGAAGTGCTCTATGGGGTTCTGAAAACTTATGAACTTGAAATGATTCAAAAGAAATCATTAAGGGCTGGTCAAGGATATATAATGGATGGCTCAAGTGCACTGATTGTGAATGATGGCCAGACCTCTAATGATGAGCAAAGATCCCAAACTCCAGAAATTTCTACAAGTGAGAAAAGAGTCAATAACACTAAAGAGCAAGTCATACTGGAATTGGATGAAGAAGATGAGTTCTACACTCTTGATGAGCTTGATGAGCTAGACAAATCAATGGCTTGGCTAGAAAATTCTCTAACATTAGAGTGAAGAAACCAAGATTTTTCAAGAGCAAAGGACAGTCCTTCAACAAAGACAGCAGCTGGAAAGGAAAAGGGAAGTACACTCCTGATAGCAAAACTGGCTACAAAACTGGATCTGTTGACAGATCAAACATAAGGTGCTTTAACTGTGATGAGTTGGGCCATTTTGCTACAGAATGTGGGAAACCCAAGAAGGCAAAGAAAGACAAAGCATATCTTGAATTGGAAGCAAAGTATGATGCTCTTCTAAAGAAGCAACAAGGGAAAGCTTATATTGCTGAGGGCAAAAGCTGGGATGATTCAGATAATGATGAAGATGAAGAGAGTTGGAAACTATGCACGCATGGCCTTGGAGAAAGGATATTCTTCATTATCTAAATCACAGGTACCAACGCTTACCACAATTGATTTAAATGTGAGTCAATATAAGGAAACTGTTGAAAAGATGAGCACAGAAATGTTCCACATTCATACAAGCATGGTTGCTGTATATGAGGAAGTTAGCAGATTGAAAAAGATCAATGAAAAACTTGAGAGTGAAAAACAAGAGACTAAATTGTTGTTGGTTGAGCTTGATGCTGCTAAGCAAGAAAATGCATACTTAAAGAACAAATTAAAGTGTGCAAGTGAAATTGAAGCAGTATTGAGAGAAAGGCTGGAGAAGAATGAAGTGAAGCTGAAATCCTTTAAAAATGCTTATGAGTTGATTGGCCAATATCATAAAAAGAACAAGCCATGTGCAAACATTGCCATTGGTCTTGATTATGAGGGTTTGAACAACAAAATAAAGTCTGTCATTGACAAAGGAAAATCAACTGAAACTGAGAATGTTCCAATTATTTTGAAGAAAGTTGAATCACCTTTGTTCAAGGCATGTGAGGTGAACTTCAGTGAAGAAGAGTTGATCATCAAACAGGAGATAGCTGATGAGGACAAGGAAAAGAAAAATGATGAGACAACTCAGTCTTCCATCTCTGTTGAAACACTAAAAGCCAATCAAGAAACTAAGGAGCTTGTGAAGGAGATTAAAGCTGAAGAGGTCAAAAAGAAAAAGAAGAATAGAAATGGAAAGATTGGGATAAACAAAAGCAATAATTTTGATTATGTTGTAGATGCTCCTAGAAAGAGGTGTGAGAATTGTGGATCAATGAATCACCTAACTCACCTTTGTAAAAAGATTGTTAACAATCCACCTGAAGGAGTCTGCAAGTACAATGAAGCTAAGGCTAATGATCCCTATTCATTCTGTGACTAGTTTGACTACATTCCCTGCAACATGAAAGTGATGAAGAGTTGCCACAAATTGAGAATTGATCTCATAGAATCAAAAGTTGGTTCTACATATAAAAGGAAAAATGCTCAACAATCTATGAATTCCATTTTATCTGAAAATTCTCATTCTACTTCTGCAAAATCAGTTAACAAGAAGAAAGTGCCCAACACAGCTTGGGTAGCTAAACACACTTAATCCTCATTGTGTGCAGGGCAAAGGAAAGAAGGTCATATGGATCATTGATAGTGGATATTCCAGGCATATGACAGGTGATAAGGCCCTGTTATCACAATTTGAGGAGATGGCTGGCCCTTTGGTGACCTTTGGAGACAACGGCAAATGATTCACAATGGGATATGGCAAGATTATTTCTGGAAATGTTGTCATTGAAGATGTAGCACTAGTTGCTGGATTAGAAGTAAATCTTCTAAGTGTTAGTCAATTTGCAGACAGAGGTTTTCAAGTTGTTTTCAACAAAGAAGATTGTGCTTTTAATAGCAAAAAGACTGGTGAAATTGCTCTTAAAGGAGTAAGAAAGGGAAGCTTGTTTGTTGCAGACTTAGACTCAACGAATAAGGATGGAGTATGTTATTTTTACACCAAGGCATCAGAAGAGCAAAGAAAATTATGGCATAAGAAGCTATCTCACTTAAATTTCAAAGCAATCAACACCTTAGTCAAGAAGGAGCTTGTGAGAGACATGCCTAGTCTGGAATTTGCTCAACTGGAAGTTTGTGAAGCTTGTCAGAAAGGAAAAATGAAAAGATCAAGTCACAAGTCAAAATCTGTGAATTCTATAAGTGCACCTCTGCAACTTATTCACATGGACTTGTTTGGGCCAGTAAATGTCTTGTCCATTTCAAGGAACAAAAATGCCATTGTCATGGTTGATGATTTTTCAAGATACACTTGGGTTGAGTTCATGTACTCTAAAGATGAAACTCCAAACATTATAATTGAGCACATCAAGAAAATTGAGAAGTAAGCTGAAGGAAAAGTTAGTGTGAAAAGATTGAGGAGTGATAATGGAACATAATTCAAAAACTCAACATTAAGTGAGTTCTGCAAAAGCAAAGGCACTGTTCAAGAATTTTCAGCAGCTAGAACACCTCCACAGAATGGAGTAGTTGAGAGGAAAAATAGAACATTGGTTGAAGTTGCTAGAACCTTGCTACCAGATGCTCAGTTGCCAACTAGTTTTTAGGAAGAGGCTGTTAATACTGCATGCTACACTCAAAATAGATATCTCATCAACAAAGCTCATGGAAAATCACCATACTCAATCATGTCTAATAGGAAGCCTACAGTGAAGCATCTACATGTGTTTAGAAGCAAGTGTTATATTCTAAAAGACAACTCTGAATATGTGGGAAAATTTGACTCTAAAGTTTTTGAAGCAATTTTTCTGGGATATTCATTAGAAAGAACAACCTACAAAGTTTATGTGATTGATCAAAAGAAAATTATGGAAAGCACAGATGTGACTTTTGATGATGACAAGTGTCCAGGCTTGGAATGCCTTGATGTAAATGATGCTGAAGCCCTTGCATTTGAGAATCTAACCATTGATAGTGATTCTGATGAGGAAAATGAAGTTGTGGCACAATAAATGACAAATGAAGAGACCTCTGAACAAAATCATGGGAATGAAAGCTCTCTTCAGACACCAGAATTTGGTGGCACAAACTCAAGGGGAGAAGGAGAGAATGGAAATGACAGTCATGGCAATACTGAAGAAAATGATGAAGGCACTAGTCAACAGACACACACTTGAAAGTGGGATATGAGTCATACAGTAGAAGCTATTATTGGTGATCCCTCAGCTGGTGTGAGAACTAGAAGTGCAACTGCTAATGAATGCCTACATGCATGTTTTCTATCTCAAGTAGAGCCCAAGAAAACTAAAGAAGCCCTATTGGATCCTGATTGGATATGTGTTATGCAGGAGGAGCTGAATCAGTTTGAGAGAAACAAAGTTTGGAAATTAGTCCATGCACCAAAGAACAGAAGCATAATTGGAACTAAGTGGGTGTACAGGAACAAAATGGATGAAAATGGAATTGTACTAGAAACAAAGCAAGGCTGGTTGCTAAAGGCTACTCACAAGAAGAGGGAATTGACTATTATGAGACTTTTGCTCCTGTTGCAAGACTAGAAGCAATAAGAATTTTTCTGGCATTTGCTGCACACTCAAATTTCAAGGTGTATCAAATGGATGTCAAGAGTGCTTTTCTTAATGGTGAACTAGAAGAAGAATTTTATGTGCAACAGCCACCTGGCTTTGAAGATCCAGAATTTCCTAACTTTGTTTACAAATTACTCAAGGCTCTATATGGATTGAAACAGGCACCTAGAGCCTGGTATGACACACTGTCAGAATTTTTACTCAAACATGGTTTTACCAGAGGTACTATTGATAAGACTCTCTTCTACAAGAAGCATGGTAAAGATATGATCCTAGTTCAAATCTATGTGGATGATATCATCTTTGGATCTACAAATGAAAATCTTTGTCAAAGATTCTTTAGGCTAATGCAGAGTCAGTATGAAATGAGCATGGTGGGAGAATTGAGTTACTTCCTTGGCCTTCAATTTAGTCAAAGAAGTGATGGTATTTTCATCAGCCAAACCAAATATGTGAATGACTTATTGAAGAAATTTGGTATGGTGGATAGCTCACCTGTATCTACACCAATGTCTACTGCAACCAAGTTGGATGAAGACAAGAAAGGCAAAAGTGTGGATATTTCAAGCTACAGAGGGATGATTGGATCATTGCTTTATTTGACTGCTAGTAGACCAGACATCATGTTTGCTACTTGTCTATGTGCTAGATTTCAAGCCAATCCAAAGGAATCACATTTGATGGCTGTGAAAAGGATTTTCAAATACTAAAAGGGAACTCCAAACTTGGGATTATGGTATCCTAAGGGAACTGGTTTTGAAGCTGTTGGATACACAGATACAGATTTTGCTGGATCCAGGGTTGATAGGAAAAGTACTAGTGGAAGCTGTCAATTTCTTGGTCAAAGACTTGTATCCTGGTATAGTAAGAAACAACAATCTGTGTCAACTTCCACATCTGAGGCTGAATATATAGCTGCTGGAAGTTGTTGTTCTCAGGTGCTTTGGATTAGAAATCAGCTAATGGACTATGGTCTAGTGTTACACAAAATTCCTATTATGTGTGACAATACTAGTGCCATATCTATAGTAGTTAATCCAGTTAATCTTTCTAGAACAAAGCACATTGATGTTAGGTACCATTTTATTAGGGAACATGCTACAAATGGTACCATTGAGTTCATTTTTGTTCCAACAGAGAAACAATTAGCTGACATTTTTACTAAACCTTTGGATGAAGCAACCTTCACTAGACTTGTGAGTGAAATTGGAATGCTCAATTCTTCATCCTAAGGCAAGAACTCAGCTAATGTGTTGCAGCAAATTAATTTCTAATAAATCAACCTAGTTTGATTTAATTGGAAATTAACTGAAATATGAATTATAAATATTTCAGAATCTCTATATATTTATTTTTTTTAAACTCAAAAATTAACTTAGAATATTTCAAATTCTAAGTAAACTGCTTAGCTGTTAATTTACATCTTAAATGTGTAAAATTAACACAAGGCAGAATAACAGTACTCAAAGGTATAGAGAACTGAGTTCTCGATAAGTCAAAATGACTTATCGACAAGTCATTCTAGAGTTCTCGAGTGACTCCTCGATAAGTCTATTTACAGACTTCTCGAATGACTTCTCAATAAGCTCTATTATGACTTATCGATAAGACCAGTAGAGTTCTCTACTAGTGTTAATTTATAGAGTTCTCGACAAGGATATTTTGAGACTTATCAATAACTCAGAACTAAAATAATTTAATTCAATGAATTATTTTAGACAAATACTTTTAGAGAATTTATTCTGATTTCTATTTGATTCAATTCAAATAAATTAGAATCCTTTATAGTCCATTTTCGGACAAACTGGGCATTTATCAGAGTTCTTGATAAATCATTTCTTAGTTCTCGAAAAGAATTAATAAAATGACTTATCGAATGTACCTTTTTCAAATTCAAAATTACTTCTCGATTAGTTTTATATCAAACGTTTATTTAACTTCTCGATAAGTCTTTTACTTTTTCTATAAATACCTAGACTTCTCGATACATACACTGTACTTACACTTTTTCGAGATCTCAAGTGACCTAGCTCTCAGACAAAAGGCAATTTCTCTCTCATTTTTGCTCCTTTCTCAAAACTTTTTCTTACCCACTACTTCTACACACTAAAATGGCATAAAACATTGTTAGAGCTATCATTCCAGAGAAGGGAACCAACTTTATTGCTTTTCTTGATGCTAACCAAGCCCCTGATAGTTTCAAGGGGTTTGTGAAGTTTCTTTCAGAATCCTATATTACAGGTACTTTAACTGCAAGTCATGTGCTGTATTTGGACGTTCTTCATGAATTTTGGACATCAGCTATAACTAGGACAGTTATTCTAGAGAATGTCACTTCTATGGTGGTCACCTGCACAATTGGAGGCCAAGAAATTGAGTTTTCAGCTGCTGATGTGAATACAGCCCCGGGATTGCCAACTGAGAACTATGGAGAGATGCCAACTGCAGATGAGCTGAGTGAATTCATGGACTTCATCAACTACAGTGGCTCAACCAACTTGGCAAGTCTGAACAGGACAAACCTTAGGAAGGAATGGTCCTTTGTGTTTGATTCTGTAGTGAGGGCTTTCACCTGCAGAAAAACTGGCTTTGACAACATCTCAAGTGTGGTGCAGAAGCTGGTGTTCTCAATAGCTCACAACAGGCATCTGAATGTTGGGGCTCTAATTATGGAGGAGCTGGCTACCAGGCTTACTATGCCTTTAAAGAATAGAGGTAAAGAAAGCTTTTTGCCAAGGTTTATTATGTCTACTTTAGCTCATAAAGTAAATGACATACATTTGTTAGCTGGTATTGATAGTAGTAGAATTGGCAATTATAAGCAAGTGTCCAAAATAATATTTGGCTCACTTACTACAAAGAATAAGGTGAGTGTAAGTCTTAGAATCACTCCATTTATGTTGGAGAGATTCAGGACTTATCCTTACCCTATGCCAGACATGAGGGCTCCTCAATTTGCTAGTTCAGTTATGGTTCCTGAGTCTGTGGAAGTACAAACATAAGCACACCAACAGGGACCTTCCAAAGCTGCAGCCCCTTCTTCTAAACCACTAGATGTTAGAAAACCAACCACTTTAGTCTCTCAAAAGACTGAAGTGAGTAAAAAGAAGAGAAAGGAACCAACCCTTGCCATTGTAAATGAGAGTGAAATAGTTCAAACTGAACCAGAGTCACCCTTGGTCAAGAGACCAAAGAAGAATAAGATACCCGAGTTGACCACTCAAAACACCTCTATGTCCTCCCAAAAGGGCACAGTTGAACAAATGGGGAGTAAACAGTTACTAGATGCATTCTCTCAATAGGGTGTATCTATTGAAAAGAGCATTCACCCCAATACATCCTGTACTGAGTCAGCACAACCTGCACCTAGAGTGTATGGTAGAAGAAATAAGGATGGAACACACATTGAGGTCACATCATTTGAAGCTCCCTCATCCATTCAGGGGGAGCTGCCAACACTCACAACGGAGCAAACTTCTCTAATCTCTCAAATTTCTTCATCATATAGAGCACTTGAATCTGATTCTCAAGTGCACCAACACTCAAGTGACATGGTTCATGAAACTGTGATCACCACCCAGAACCAACATCTAGATGGTGAGAGGCTACTAGATGGGGTAGACCTTGATGACACCATCAAAAACATGGGGGTTTCATCAGTTTTTACTGAAGACCCCATGGTCACTCTTGCACCTTCATGTGCACAATCATCTTCACATATGAATAGGTTTGAGGGTAGTACTCTTGAGGGAGCTATCTAAATAATCTCCAATTCAATTGGAGGTTCCTCTAGAAGGAATAACTCCCCTCAAAACCCTAGCTGAAATTGCCATGACAGTTGAAGTTAGGAGTACAATTGCCAATGACCCTGTTATGGGAGAGGCAAGTTCATCACATTTATGTGACAGTGCTCTACAAGGTGTACAAAGGTTTGAGGCTGGTGTTCATGACAGTAACCCACTCAAATCCTCTCCAATTCCAATGGAGGTTCCCACTACATGTGGTGAACAACAAATTATCAAAACCACAGATTTATCTGTGAGTCAAACTGTGACTTCAGTCATAGGTGGTAATCTGGACATTTCTCAAAAGCCATTCACATCTCAATCCAGCCAACCACATGTCATGACTCAATGGCTACAAGATATGAAAGCTCAGCCTTCTACAGTTGATGACATGTGGGTAGATCAAATCTCAGGCTTGGCCAATCTCTCTCAGCAATTGCTCACTTCAGACATGGGGAACCAGGACTATCAAGCTATACTGTTATACTTCAATAAAGAGGTTGAACAACAGAAGGAGAAGATAGTAGATGAGGCTGAAGAGGATGGCAATGTAGATGCCTGGTTGTCTGATGACCATGTGGCAGAAATGGATGAAGTTTTGGCTAGATTCAGGATGGAGTACATAATTATTATGGGAAGCAATGCTAAATCTCTCACTCCTCCTGAAGTCTATGATGCCATCATGGATGTGCACAAAGCTCAACTCAAGGCTTTCCATCTCTTTGGAAAGGCCCTTGAAGTAAAATTGACTGGACATGAAGATAAAATCAGGAAGCTGATCAAGGAAAAGATGGATGACATTGTGCCTTCTCAAAAGGACATCAAGAATCAATTCTAGTCTTTCACTGAGCAAATGTCAAGGATGACTCTGGCCTCCATAGAGAAGGAAGTGTCAAATATGAAGAGTTCTTTCAAGGCCCTGTTTGATCAAGTTCAAGCTCATATCACAAATTCAAATGATACCAGGGTCAAGCTAAATCAAATGCATACTGCTAGGTATGAGCCTTCATTTATTCTCATGGAGGGTGTCAGAAAAGCTGTTGATGAACACTTTGGGTCCTTCTCAACCAAAACCTCTACTCATCAAATAAAAGAACTTCAAGATCAAATTTCTTCACTTCAAGCTTCCAACTCAGATTTATCTTCACACGTCAGAGCTCTAACCACATTGGTTGAGAGTCAACAACATGATATTCAGGCCCTAGTCCCATAAGCATTTACAAATGCAGAATACAGTTGCTTTGGGAGCCATTATGGGAAAACTCAACATACCACTGCCAGCATTGCCTGAAGATGTAACACCTGAGATTCCTACTCCCCTACTCATGCCTGTCACCAAGACTAAGGGGGAGATAGATGCAAGGCTAGCACAATCAAAACTCAAAAGTCAAGTACAAGGTCTAGAACAAGAGAGGTTCCTTATGGCTGCCCAAGGTCCAGGAATGACACAAGAGTTTGACAATTTGCTCACTGGACTAAGGAACTCTCTCAACAACAACTTTTTCACTTACAAAAAGACCTTGGAAAAGACTATCAATTACATCAGGGAGCTGCAGATTCCAGTCAAGGACCAGTTTTTGGAGAAAAGGATAGTGATCAATCTTAATGATTCTGGTGTAGACAGATGTATGCCACTCAATTTCAATTATCTAATTTCTAGAAGAGCATCTGAGGTGGATATTTTGATTAACAAGGTCAGGATAATCACAAATGAAAAGAAAATGCTACTAGCAGAGTTGAAGAAGGCTCAAGAAGCTGCATTCCCAGAAGCCTATCTACATCCAAGTAAAGGGGTGCACTATATCTGCTCTACAACCAAGCAACTGAAATATTTCCAAGTACCTAAAACCTGTGTCATAGCCAACAGAAGACTGATAATGGTGCTTGAGTCTGAGCTGAAAAGTAAGAAATTGAAGACTAGTGAAGATGAAGCTATGATCAAGATTCTGAGGAGATACATTGATAACCCTAAAGCCAATTTGCCTAAAATACAAATCAACACAGATGACTTGGGTGATGATGAGCAGAAGAAAGATGGTCAAAACCCTTCTGGCTCAAACTCAAGTCAATCTAGCAAGGCAATTGGTGGAAAAAGTGATAGTGAGAAAGAGAAGGAGAATAAAAGTGGATCTGAGACTCAAAGGAGGGGTGGAAGGAGACAAAGACAAAAGAATGATACCTCACAACCCCTCCAAACCCTAAATATCCAAATACCAATTGCTAAACTTTCACATTCAACCTCATCAAAAACTGCTCAACCTCAAACCTCTAAGTCTAAATATTTCTACAAGCTCACTGCAAACTCTCTCATCAAAACTCAAATCACTCACAGCCATACTTCTCTGAAAAGACTCAAAACTGTACCTTCATTCAAGCCACCCCATAAAACACACTTCAAAATAGTTGGAATAGGTCCAAAAGAAGCCAAGGTCAAGAGAAGATTTAGAAGACAAAGAAGACAAAGAAGAAAACAACTGATAGCTGAATTTCTCAATGATCATGGATCTGGTGAAAAGGCCATCTGGAACAGATATAATCAAGATGATTTCCAACCTCTAAATGTTGTTGATTCAGATGAAGACTACTTCCAACAGCTAGCTGAAAGAATGGTCAGATTTTGGGTTGTTAACATCAAAGAAGTTAGAATTTACTACAGTGATGGGTCCTTTGAACAGCTTGGAAATAGACTAATGGATTCTCTCTCAATTGTTGAACTGAAAAGGGTGATAAGCTTGATGAATGGTAAAGATATGGCCACTAAGGCATAAAGAACAGTATTGGCAGTGTTTGTGGTTAACAGATAGGAGATGAGACATGAGCATAGAGCTTTGCTAGCTGAAAAGAGGAGAAAGTATGAGCATGACATTTATGAGTATATTAGAAGATCAGAAGAGTTGAAGGCAGCAGGCAAGAGCGGAATATCAAAGGATGGAAGATTTCTGAATGTAAAAGCTGGCTCTTTGTCAAGATATAGGATAGGGATGTTAGCTAGTTATCCTAAGCCAGATTTGCTGAAACTAATAGAGGCTCTAATTGACACCCCCATCCTAGAAGAATTAGAAATACTTGTGCAGATTAAGAACATAATTGAGAAAGGATCTGAAAGCTCAGTCTTTACTTAATTATTGTAAACTGTCAAATGTTCAATGTAAAAGTGTTGTATCAGCTTTTGTATTATTTTATTTTCATTCTTTAACTTGGGGTTAGTCTTGTTAACAGGCATGAATTAGTGATAAGCAATCTTCTCACAAATTGGGGGAGATTGTTGTGCAAGACATGCCTGTATCATTACAAGACTAAGTAATATTGACAACCCTAAGATTAGTTGTATTGTAACCTTAATCTGTAATTTATACTTGTACCACTTAATGTATGTAAAATGTAAATGGAGAAGACTGGAGCATTTTTCCCTAAACAGTGTCAAGCCTAAAAATTCTATCTGGAAGAAGATCAAGAAGGTCATGCCTTAGAAGAATTATGAAGAGAGTGGTCTTGTGTTAGTTAATTGATTATATGCCCTAATAGGGGTAGAATTGAGCCAAATAAATTCTGAAAAATTATAATAAAATCAAATAGGGTTAGTTAATACAGGTATGAGTCTAGTATCGATTCTAAAAATTATATAAGTCCAAAAATAAATTATGAGCTTTATGTGCTATGTGCTTTATGTGCTATGTGCTTTATGTGGTTATGTGATCCTTATGTGCTATATAATTATATGTGTATATATGTGAGTCAGATAAAAATGCATGGGTAGATTGATAGGGTTATGTAGTATCAATTCGAGATACGTGTATGTAGTAAGTTATCTAAACGACTATCTTTCTATGATTGATTCAGTATCAGCAAGGCAGATCAAGCAGGAGACCGAAGGCGGTGAGTTAAACCAGGTTAAGTACGCGCAAGGCAAGTTTTTCCCTATTCTAAATCCAGAATAGTGAATTATACCCCATTTTTCATATCAGTTGCACTTTGATAATTCTTGTTCATATACACTATTACGCAATTATTGATTGTTGTTTCTATTTCATTTCGATTCTTGATTTTTCCCAATTTACTGAATCCCCTATTCATATTCCTATACTTTTACCCTTGTTACATATACTCTGATATATCCTGATGTTGGGATACATCAAAAGCATTATGATTATTCTAGATGCTAAACTTTGGACTGGATGGTTACGATACGGGTTGGGTTTTACCCAGACCTTTAATTAATAGGCCATAGTTGCCTGAGTACTCCTTATGTTGGTTGGGTCTATGCAGTTGGGTATAGATCCGCATTGTATCCTGACTGATCAGCAGGTTATAGTGCATATGTTGGTTCTTGTTTCCAGTCTTGTTCATTTGGCACTCGCTAGTGTTGGCAAATTATTATCCTATACAGGAACATATGGTTGTTCAAACCAACAGATTATCGGTTCATTTATTCTTCTCTCTTTATACTATATATATTGTTGCAGGCTTGTTGAGCAATTTTGGCTCATCCCCTTTTATTGTTATTCCCATTATTTTACAGTTAAGGTAGAGAATGAAACCCATCACAACCCGCATAGTCAAGAAGCGAGTCAAGCAGTGGGACCCTCTTATACCAAGAGTGTTCCTCCCTATCCCCGAAGAGAGCTTTGAGCTACCAGATCAGGTGTAACAGGATAAGTAGTAATGTTGGTTTGAATAAAAGTTGTGTGGTGAGAATGTAGATAGAATAAAGTTTTGTAACAAAGAGATTTCTTGAGACAGATTGTTTTATTTGGGTTTGTAATAAAGTTAGTGTGTCGCTCTTGTTTTCAACTCTTAACTTTAAAAGATCCTGAGTAGCAGTAGTTCGGGGTAATTATTATATTTATATTCCGCTTGTGCAGGTTTAGTTTGTAGTTGATATTAATAATGCCCCAAATCTATACCCCGGATTTGGAGGGTGTTATAGTTGGCATTAGAGCATAGGTTTTGACACTTGAAAACAAGAACATTAGGGTTAAGATAAGATAGGAAGATCATATAGGATAGAAGTAAGAGTGTTAGGATTGTTTGTTTATGTGCTTAGAAGTTATGAGTTTTAGGATTGTGATTTGATTGTTCTTGTGTTATTATTGTTATGTATGTTAGATGGCTTCTTCGTCATCATCTACGGAGTGGACTGAGATAGACCCAGTAGCAGCACCAGTACTAGCCCCAACATCAGTGCAGATTTTTCCTCCATTACCACCACCTCCACCATTGCCACATGGACCAGCACCAGAGATACCCCCTTCACCAGAGGTACCAGACTTTGTTGATTATTTCCTTATTTTGAGTCGGAGATACCTGACTTTCCACCTTTGGAGTTTCCGATGTTTGATGTTCCTGATATGGTTAACATTCCACAGTGGGAGGACTTAGAGCCACAGGTTCCTGTGCCACGGTTTGAGATTCCAGAGATTCCACTGATGGAGCCAAAGTTAAAGCCACCGGTATATGCACCCATGGAGCAGCCTGTTTTATTTCCTGCACCGCTAGTTGTTTATGCCCCTGTGCCCGGAGTATACCAGTTCCCGCAGCCAGAGTTTATGGACGAGGTAGTAGTGGATGAGCCAGTACCATTGCCTTCTCGAGGTTCCCGCACAGATCTTCGTGAACATCACACAGTTACATATCAGCGGTACCAGTCAGAGAGAGAGGAGAGGGTCATATGGCAGGATCAGTGTAGAGAGATCCTTGGGTTGTTTGAGACACAGGAGGACGGTCCAGTTCGAGCACTTTACCCAGACTACATCTTGAGAGAGAGACTACACCAGATCCACAGGGCTGGTTCTCAGGAGCTTACTGACTTGAGGCAGCAGGATATTAATGCAGAGGCAGCATACCGCAGGGCGATGAGACTTGCAGAGGCAGTGTTAGAGGTTTTGCAGGAGGAGCTGACCCATGTGCCACCAGGATTTTGATCTTAACAGACGGAGGAGTGTTGTATCTTGTATATTATCTATAGATAGAGGCAGTGTAGTATTGTATGACTAGTTTGTATGAGTGTAGCAACTAGTTTTGACTGATAGCAGTAGCAGTGCTACTGACATATTATAGAATTTTGTATCAAGCATTGACACCTGCAGCTGGTGTCCTACCTATATATATATGATGAACATTTTCACGTTTTCTTTATTTTATTTTTTCCAGTCATTTAAGCATTTACATTTATTTTACTATTTTACCGTTGCATATTTAAAAATGTTATTTTATTTACAATCATGTTGTACCCTTTATGTTTTCAAAATTTTAAAATTATTTTAAAATTATTTATTTAGATATCGCACTGTTTTTACTTATTTATTTAGATATTTAATAAATTGTTTTCTTTCTCCATATCAACTGTTTTAACGTTGTTTTAATATTATAAAGACTGTTTCTATTCCATAACACCTGTTTAGTATATTGTTATTAAAAGAACCCATTGTTTTATTATCAGAAATATGGCACCTAAAAGAAAAGCACGACCCGACTCGTCTAACGGAAATACCGAGGGCCAAAATGATAATAACCAGATGGATCAGATGTTTCATCTCATGCAACAACAGATGCTGATGATGCAACAACAGATGCAGTAGCAACAACAGCAGTTTCAACAATAAATGCTACAACAAGCCGCTCATCTAGGACATCAAGTACCACCAGCAGCACCTGTAGTTACTTTCAAGCAATTTTAGTCGGTAAAGCCTCCAGAAGTTACCGGTTCCACTGATCCTACAAAGGCGAGAGCTTGGCTAAAGAAGATAGAAAAGGCTTTTACATTGGTGAAAGTTGAGGAAGAACAGAAGACGGATTTTGCCAGCTACTTTCGGAAAGGCGAAGCCAATTACTGGTGGGAATAGAAGAAAGCTTTGGAAGGGGAAGGTGTGGTGACCTGGGATAGGTTCACTGATCTTTTCCTGGAGAAATATTTTCCTCGCTTCATGAAGAATCAGATGGAGATCAAGTTCCTGGAGCTGAAACAAGACAACTTATCGGTCGCGGATTATGAGACCAAGTTCACTGAATTGGCCAGATTTGTTCCTGAGCAAGTGGATACAGATGAAAAGCGGGCCAAGAGATTCCAGCAGGGACTGAAGCCATGGATTCGTAGCAGGGTAGCCGTATTTGAACTGACGACTTATACGGCTATTGTTCAGAAGGCCATGATCATTGAAGGTGAGAGTGAAGCAGCTCAGAAAGAGAAGGGACCAGGAAATTCCCAGAACCATTTCAACAGAAGACCGGGATTTCAAGCCCGGGGAAAAGTAAATGTCAGGAGACCAGAACAAAGCAACCAGAGGAAGGGTAATCGACTTCCCGCCCCAACTTAGCAAAGACTTACCCGACCGCCTATACCTGATTGCAGAACATGTGGTAAAAAGCATACTTGGATTTGCAACAAGCCAAATGTCACGTGTTTCAAGTGCAAGCAAATGGGACACTACTCTGGAGAATGTCCGATGGGAAGAGCAGAGGTCACTTATTTCCAGTGTGGAAGAAAAGGATATATTGCCAAGGACTGCTGAGGAGTTGCGATGGCCACTAGTATTCCAAGGGTTTTAGCATTACCTCCACCTCCACTACCACCACAAAATCAGCCCAGGGCAAGGACTTTCAACATGTCAATGAAAGAAGCAGTACAGAGTCCGAATATGGTTGCAGGTACGCTCCCTGTGAATTTCGTAAATGCTCTAGTATTGATTGATTCAGGAGATACTAGATCTTTTATTTCTGAAGATTTTATCTCTAAGATAGACTGTGAGATTCAGTGGTTAGATGAAGTGCTAGTCATAAAATTAGCAAATGATGATCAGGTTATGGTAGATCGAGTATGCCCAGGTTGTGATATTGAGATATGGAGATGTCATTTCTCAGTTGATTTGATACCTTTCAGGTTAGGAGAGTTTGATGTTATTTTAGGAATGGATTGGCTAGCTAGTAATAATGCTCAGATTGATTGCGCAAATAAGAAAGTGAAATTGCAGACCGAAGAAAATACAATGATAATATTTAAAGGTGAGAAACAAAAGCAGAAATTCTTAACAATGATGCAGACGAAACAATTGCTATGTCAAGGATGTCAAGCCTATTTAGCCTACGTGTTGAATACCAACAAAGAAAGTCCAAAGATTGAAGATATTCCTGTAGTTTATGAGTTTCCCGATGTCTTTCCATACGAACTTCCAGGACTTTCTCTGGATCGAGAAATCGAGTTCACTACTGATTTGGCGCCAGGGACTGAACCAATTACGAAAGCTCCATATCGAATGGCACCTGTTGAAATGAAGGAATTAGAAAAGCAGATGCAAGAACTTCTCGATAAAGGAATTATAAGGCCAAGTATATCCCCATGGGGCGCACCAGTATTGTTCGTGAAAAAGAAGGACGGTAGTATGCGACTGTGTATTGATTATCGTGAGCTGAACAAGTTAACTATCAAGAATAAATATCCTTTGCCTCGCATCGACGACTTATTTGATCAACTGAAAGGAGCAGCATGGTTTTCAAAAATCGACTTATGATCAGGTTATCATCAGTTAAAGATCAAGGAAGAAGATATTCCAAAGACTGCGTTCAAAATGAGGTATGAACATTTTGAATTTCTCGTGATGGCTTTTGGACTGACGAATGCACCTGCAGCATTTATGGATTTGATGAACCGAGTATTCAAGAAGTACCTGGATAAGTTTATCATTGTATTTATTGATGACATCTTGATTTATTCGAAGATGGAAGAAGAACATGCAGCACACTTAAGAACGGCATTGGAGACATTACGAAAGGAGCAGCTTTATGTGAAATTTTTGAAATGTGAATTTTGGTTGAAGGAAGTACAATTTTTAAGACACATCATCAGTATTGAAGGGATTCAAGTGGACCCAGCGATGATTGAAGCTATTCTAAATTGGGAAAGACCAAAGACGCCAATGGAAGTCAGAAGTTTTTTTGGGATTAGCCGGTTATTACAGAAGATTCGTTAAAGATTTTGCAAAGATAGCCACACCATTGACGAAGTTGACACGAAAGAATGAAAAGTACGAATGGAACGAGAAATGCGAAGCAAGTTTCCAAGAGTTGAAGAATCGATTAGTAACCACACCTGTACTTGTTTTACCTGACGATCAAGGAGATTTTGTCATATACAGCGATGCTTCGTATCGAGGACTCGGATGTGTTTTGATGCAACATGGCAATGTGATCGCATATGCTTCCAGACAACTAAAGCCGCATGAACAGAAATATCCAACGCATGATCTCGAACTAGCAGCAATCGTATTCGCACTGAAGCTCTGGAGACACTATCTATACGGCAAAAAATGTGAGATTTACACGGATCATAAAAGCTTGAAGTATATTTTCACACAGAAGGAACTCAACATGCGACAGCGACGTTGGCTAGAGTTAATCAAGGATTACGACGTTTCAATCAATTATCATCCAGGCAAGGCCAATGTAGTAGCAGATGCGTGAAGTCGAAAGGAACGATTGAATCTGTTAACATCTTCAGAAGACTTAATCAAGGAATTCGATAAACTGGAAATTGAAGTTTGTGTTCCAGAAAGCTCTACTGAAATGATTTACGCTATGACTTTTCAGCCGGAACTATTGGAAAAAATAAGAAGGTGTCAGGAAGAAGTGATGGACCAGGAAATTGACAATTTGACAGGAAAAGAGATTAACAGTCAGAAGGATACTAAAGGAATTTTACGAGTTGCTTCGAGGATTTGGATACCTAACGTACCGGAATTAAATGCATAAATTTTGCAAGACGCTCATAGCTCAAGATATTCGATTCATCCCGGAAGCACAAAGATGTACCAAGATCTGAATGAGAATTTTTGGTGGCCAATATGATGAAAGAAATAGCAGAATGGGTCAATAAATGTTATACATGCCAAAGAGTGAAAGTTGAACATCAACGCCCCAGTGGACTACTACAACCACTAGATATTCCAGAATGGAAATGGGAGCACTTAGCCATGGATTTTGTAGTGGGACTTCCAAGGACAAAAGCAAATCATGATGCAATTTGGGTTATCATTGATCAATTAACGAAGTCAGCACATTTTCTTCCGATCAACGAAAGGTTTTCACTGGACAAGTTAGTGCACTTATATCTCAAGGAAATCGTAATGCATCATGGAGTACCCGTATTGATTGTATCGGATCGAGATCCCCGTTTCAATTCAAGATTTTGGAGACAATTCCAAGAATGTCTAGGAACCAAATTGAACATGAGTACTGCTTATCATCCACAAACGGACGGGCAAAGTGAAAGGACAATCCAAACAATCGAAGATATGCTACTTGTATGCGCAATAGACTTTGAAGGCAATTGGGACGAACATCTACCGCTAGTAGAATTTTCTTACAATAACAGCTATCAAGCAAGTATCGGGATGCCACCTTATAAAGCCTTATATGGGAGAAAGTTCAGATCACCTACATGTTGGGATGAAGTTGGAGAACACAAGATTCTAGGTCTAGAACTGATTCAGCAGACCAAGGAAAAAGTAGAACTTATCCGAAAGTGACTTGAAGCAGCGCAGAATCGACAGCGTAAATATGCAGATCAATCCAGAAAAGATATGGACTATCAGGAAGGGGAACATGTACTGCTAAAGGTATCACCATGGAAGGGATTAACTGGGTTTGGCAATAAAGGCAAGTTGAAACTTCGCTACGTTGGATCATTTGAAATTTCGAAGAAAGTCGGAAAGGTTGCATATGAATTAGCTTTACCACCCCATATGCAGCATATTCATAACATATTTCATGTATCTATGCTTAAGAAGTACAACTCTGATACAAGGCATATAATAGAATATGAGCCAATAGAGCTTCAGGCAGATTTGTCATATTTAGAGCAGCCGATAAGAATTCTAGATCGTCAAGAAAGGGTATTAAGGAATAATTATGTACCATTAGTGAGAGTTTTGTGGAGAAACCCAGTGGTTGAAGAATCAACCTGGGAGCTCGAAAGTGATATGTTAGAAAAGTATCCTCAGTTATTTACATAGTGTGATTCTGAGGACAGAATCCTGTTAAGGGGGGAGAATGTAACGACCAAGAAATTATGCTTGCATTATATTATAATAAAGATAAATTATGTGTATTATTATGTGATTAAATGCGTTGAGTCATTAAACCATATTTGTTATGTGTTATGTGTTGTCTATTTTGATCCGAACGTGTTTTGGATATTTATTGAGTGTTTTATCATAAGTTACATATTTTATATCAAAACCCGTACAGCTCAAACAGTGTTTTAAAAGCCCGTATTTCAAACAAAATCATTGGCCCTATTTTGCCAAAAACGATCTATACCATATCGCTATTCTGAACCCCTAGACGTTTTACAAATTTACCTTTTTCGCGAAAAATGACTTTTCCGGACCCCTTCGGGTACCAAAAACCCCACAAAAAAATCACATTTTTATTTTTATATGATCATAAAATTATCATACATCATTTTTCTTTGTATTATTGTAATATTCATAATTTTTGGGAATTTTTAGCATTTGTTTTGTATTTATTGGATATTTAAAAATTCATTATTAATACCCAAAAATTATGAAAATTGGGGCCAAATATTTTTATTAAGAGTGTAATTAGCCCCTTAATTTTATCTGGGGGTATTATTTTGCATAAATATAAATAGCTAATTCTTAGTAATTAATTAGTTAATTAATCATAAAAATTCAGAAAATTAGGAATTAGGGTTTGTGGGTGAAGAACAGGGCAAGGAATCAAAGCACAAATTCGAAGTGATTCCGGCGTCCAAATCGATCATGTAAGTAGTCAAATTGAAGCTGGTGAACTGTAGTTTATGATTCTGTGATCAATTCCAGTTAATAAGTATTCGATTTTAATTTCGTATTTTCTAATTATTTGCTTGAATTCGGGTTTTGATTTTGGTTAGTTGTTAGAAGATTTTGATGTTGTAGTTGTGTAGATCGTCGTTTTTGCAATCTAACGGCACCGATTTTGCGTTCGTTGGCTTCGTTTTGAGGTTGGCCAGAAAAGCGGCGACGTCGCCGCTGTTGTCGGTGGTTCAGATGACGGGGACGGCTGGGAACGAAGGTTGAGGAAGGAGATGAGCAGGAACGGGGTTGCAGGACGTTGACAAGGAGAAATCGTAGACGAGTCAAGCCAGGAGCGTGTTGTCGTCGTTCGAATCGCCGGAAAACAGCCCGCCGGCGTCGGGTTCCGTTCAGGCAACCGCCTGTTCTTCGCGACCCGGAGTCGACTCGGTTCCAACCCGGTTTCGACCCGGGTTTGATCCAATAAAACCCAAAATCAATTCCTGAATTATGTTTCTGGAATTTTAATTATTTATTTATATTTTATAAAAGTAAAAATCAGTTTTTAATAATTCTAAAAAGTAAATAAAAATTAGATTTAAATTCTGAAAAATATTATAATTAATTTCGAAATTATTTTATTAATTTAGAAATTCGAATTTAATTATTTATTTAATTATTTAATTATTTATCTAATTATTTATTAGTTATTTAATTAATTAATAATTAGGTAATTAATTAATAAATAAGGTTTAAAAATAATCGAATAATGTGAATAATAATTCGATAATTAGTTAAATATTAAAAGTAACTCGTACCTATTCGAGTAGTGATTCGTTAAGTTAGAATTATTATTCGAGCGATAATTATTCGAAGAGTGTCGTAATGATTATTCGTATCGAATAATTAAATACATATAATTAATTAATTAATTAATCGTATAAGTAATAATAATAATGGTTCGATAGTTATGCGAGGATTGCAAATAGCTCGTATTCATACGAGTAGTTAATCGTTGAGTTAGATTATGGAGCGAATAATGATTATTTATTCGATAAATAGCGTATCAGTTAATTGTATTGAGTGATTTTTTGTAAATAATCGATCTAATTGAGTAAGTAATAATAATTTATAAATAATTATAATAAATTGTAATTAATCCTAATAATTAGGGATTAATTATTTTAAAATACAATAATTATTAATTAATTATTTAAAAATATAATTAAGGATTATTTAATTATAATTAATTATTTATAATTAATTATTAATTAATTAAATCTTGTTTAATTCATAATAATTAAACCGTTAGTCTGATTTGAGTGAAACGAAGACCCCTAGACTCAGAAAAATGAAACGAATCCATTAAAAATAATTGTAAGTCATAATTTCTTCCGGAAGAGAGTGGTCTTGTGTTAGTTAATTGATTATATGCCCTAATAGGGGTAGAATTGAGCCAAATAAATTCCGAAAAATTATAATAAAATCAAATATGGTTAGTTAATACAGGTATGAGTCTAGTATCGATTCTAAAAATATTTATAAGTCCAAAAATCAATAATGAGTTTTATGTGCTATGTGCTTTACGTGGTTATGTGAACCTTATGTGCTATATAATTATATGTGTATATATGCGAGTCAGATAGAAACGCATGGGTAGATTGATAGGGTTGCGTAGTATCAATTCGAGATACGCGTATGTAGTAAGTTATCTAAATGACTATCTTTCTATGAGTGATTCAGTATCAGCAAGGCAGATCAAGCAGGAGACCGAAGGCGGTGAGTTAAACCAGGTTAAGTACGCGAAATGCAAGTTTTTCCCCTATTCTAAATCCAGAATAGTGAATTATACCCCATTTTTCATATCAGTTGCACTTTGATAATTCTTGTTCATATACACTGTTACGTAATTATTGATTCTTGTTTCTATTTCATTTCGATTCTTGATTTTTCCCAATTTATTGAATCCCCTATTCATATTCCTATACTTTTACCCTTGTTACATATACTCTGATATATCCTGATGTTGGGATACATCAAAAGCATTCCGATTGTTCCAGATGCTAAACTTTGGACTGGATGGTTACGATACGGGCTGGGTTTTACCCAGACCTTTAATTAATAGGCCATAGTTTCCTGAGTACTCCTTATGTTGGTTGGGTCTATGCAGTTGGATATAGACCCGCACTGTATCCTAACTGATCAACAAGTTATAGTGCATATGTTGGTTCTTCTTTCCAGTCTTGTTCATTTGGCACTCGCCAGTGTTGGCAAATTATTATCCTATACAGGAACAGATGGTTGTTCAAACCAACAAATTATCGGTTCATTTATTCTTCTCTCTTTATACAATATATATTGTTGCAGGCTTATTGAGCAATTTTGGCTCATCCCCTTTTATTGTTATTCCCATTATCTTACAGTTAAGGTAGAAAATGAAACCCATCAGAACCCGCATAGTCAATAAGCGAGTCAAGTAGTGGGACCCTCATATACCAAGAGTGTTCCTCCCTATCCCCGAAGAGAGGTTTGAGCTACCTAATCAGGTGTAACAGGATAAGTAATAATATTGGTTTGAATAAAAGTTGTGTGGTGAGAATGTAGATAGATTAAAGTTTTGTAACAAAGAGAGTTCTTGAGACAGATTATTTTATTTGGGTTTGTAATAAAGTTAGTGTGTCGTTCTTGTTTTCAACTCTTAACCTTAAAAGATCCTGAGTAGCAGTAGTTCGGGGTAATTATTATATTTATATTCCGCTTGTGCAGGTTTAGTTTGTAGTTGATATTAATAATGCCCCAAATCTATACCCCGGATTTGGAGGGTGTTATAAGTTACCTAGATGTAAATCCTAGTGGATTAAGTTTTTAATACAGCTATTTATATTTGTGATCTAATTCTCTGATTGAGTTTTGCAAAACAACAATTATATATATATATATATTTGTGCTCTGAGTACCTGATTAATCTTTGCATAACTATAAGTATATGTGCTTGTGATCTGTGTGTTATTAAAGAAAATTACTTGAGTTTTTGACACAACTTATATATATTAATTGTCAAATAGTACTTTAAAAGTAATTTGTCTTGTATTGATAAATCACAGTTTTGTCTTAACAATTCTCTACTAGCACTTTCCTTTAAAAAGAAAACAGACTCTTGCCTTCATTCTCTGTCAAAAACCAAATGTATAATCAAGATTAAAACATTGAACCTGGTCTGTTATTTCTTTAAGTGATAAAATATGTGTGAAATAGACCCTAAACATGCTAACACTTGATTCTCTTTGTTAGATATATTTGATAATGTCATGGTTAATATGATTTATGTTTAGTTTTCAGATCTTACTTAAACAGGATAAATCAGTACTTACTGGAAGTCAGGACTTAAGGATATCAGTACTTATATTATCAGGAGATAATCATCAGAAGACGGATATCAGAACTTAAGTGCTGAAGGACGTTCAGATAAGGACAGTAGCTAATTAAAGGAAAGAAGATCGAGATAAACATAAGAAGAGATATGCATGAAGAAGGAATTCTATGAAGAATAGAATACTTGGAAGAAAAGATATCTGATTGATATATTTTAGGAAGCAGAATTATATTCCATATCAATTAGCGATTATCTTGTAACTGTGTAGTATATAAACACAGACATAGGGTTTAAACTATAAGTGTTATCATATTCAAGAAGATTATTCATTGTAACCCTAGCAGCTCTCGTGATATTTGTTCATCACTGAGAGGTAACAGTTCCGTACTGTAACAGAGTTTATTATTTCAATAAAGTTTATTTTCGGTTACTTGAGATATTAAAGTTCGATTTTATTATACTTTATACTATATTCACCCCCTCTACAGTGTGTGTGACCTAACAAGTGGTATCAGAGCCGATCTGTTAACGCACATACAGTTTAAGATCCAAACACAATCATGTCTGACACAGAAACTCCAACTAAGCCTACCATAACTGAAGAACCACCAAAGACACAAATTCAAAGTCGGTATGAGACCATCAGAGTTCCCATACTGAGACCATCTGAATATCCCATATGGAAGGTAAGGATGACCATGTTCCTGGAAGCAACAGATCCAGAATATCTTGATAGAATCAAGGAAGGGCCTCACAAACCAATCAAGCTCGCTGTTGCAGTTGCAGGTGAAGCAGCAAAGACCGTACCAAAGGAGAAGAGTGATTATACTGCTGAAGATATCGCATCAATTGCTAAGGATGCTAAGGTACGACACTTACTGCATAGTGCTATTGATAATGTAATGTCAAACAGGGTAATTAACTGTAAGACTGCTAAGGAGATATGGGATGCTCTGGAAACAAGGTGTCAGGGAACTGATACAATTAAGAAGAACAGGAAGACAATACTCACTCAAGAGTATGAACACTTTGACTCAAAGGCAAATGAGTCATTGACTGATTTATATGATAGATTTGTCAAACTCTTGAATGATTTGTCATTGGTTGATAAGGAGTATGATCTTGAAGATTCAAACCTTAAATTCCTGTTAGCTCTTCCTGAATGCTGGGATTTGAAGGCAACAATAATAAGAGACAACTACAATCTTGATGAAACAACTCTTGATGAAATTTATGGAATGCTCAGGACTCATGAACTTGAGATGGAACAAAGAAGCAAGAGGAAAGGAGGAAAGTCAAGGACAGTTGCTCTTAAGGCTGAAGAAGAATCCCCCAAGGCAACTACCTCAAGGAAAGGCAAGGGTAAAGCTCTTTTCACAAAGTCTGATACTGAGTCATCAAGTTCTGAAAGTGATGATGACTCAGATTCTGAAAGCTTGCCTGAGACTGATGCTGATGAGGAGATGATGAAGCTGTGTGCTCTTATGGTGAAAGGGATCACAAAGATTGTATACAGGAAGTTCAGGAAGGGAAAGAAGTTTTCCAGGAAAGGCACAAGTTCTGATAAGAAGAATTTCAGAAGATCTAAGGGCAGAGGAGGAAAGTCTGATAGAGTAGATTATACCAATGTCAAATGCTATAACTGTGGTGAGAAAGGCCACATATCTCCTGATTGCAAAAAAGTGAAGGGTGACAAAGGCAAGGCTCTTATCACAAAGAAGAAAAGCTGGACAGACACCTCAGACTCTGAAAGTGAGGAGAACTATGCTTTGATGGCAAATGCTGATAAAGAAAGTGCTGAGAGCAGTTCTGAAGCTGCTGAAACAAAGGTACCTCAGACTACTTATGCTTTTCATACTGATGATATTAATGAGTTGAGAAGATATCTTAAAACCATGTTTGTTAGTTATAGAGATCAAACTTTAACATGTGAAAGATTAACTTTTGAAAATCTTGCTTTTAAGAAAAGAAATGATTTCTTAGAAAAAGAGTTAATTATGTTCCATCAAACTCAGAAGGATAGAGATGATGCTTTTTATGTTAGGGATGAAGTGCTAAAAATGAATGAATCTCTAAAAACTGAGTTAGAAAAGGAAAGAGAGATTATCAGGACTTGGACTAAGTCTGGCAAAACAACTCAAAATTTGCTAAGCAGTGAAAATTGGAAAGAGGGCTTAGGTTATGGAGAGGATAAGAATGATAAAGGAATTGTAGAAATTAAGCCTGTTGTTGTTAAGCAAAAACCAAAGTTAAAACCTGTTAAGTTTGTAACTGTAAAGTCTGATAATGATAAATCAGAAGTTAAAGAGGGATTAACTTCTGACAAACTAAAACAGGAAAAGACAGCTGAAGTAAACATAGGCTTAATGACTAAGAAGCAGCTTAAGCATAAGCTGAAAGATGTTAAGAATGCAAACAAGGTAAAATCACCTAGGAAAAATAGGAATGGAAAGGAAGGTGTGAATAAAAGCAATAATTATAAGCCTGTTCCTGAAGCTCCTAGGAAAACGTGTCATACCTGTGGAAGTTCTAACCATCTGGCTTCTTTTTGCAGGAAGAATAAGAACATAAACTCCTTACCTTCAAAGTCAGGAGTTAAGAGTCAGTCTGTTAGATATAAACCACAAAATCCTTGTTTTCATTGTGGTAGTTTATGGCATTCCATTTATACTTGTAAGGAATATCATAGTTTGTACTATGATTATTATCAAATAAAGCCTTCTTTGAAGAAAGTTTCCATTGTTCCTTCTAGTATAAATTCTGATTCAAAGTCTGATAGTGTAAGTTCTGATAAGAAAAATGTTAACATAAACTCTGATGCTAAATCCGCTGCAAATGTTAACAAACTTGATAAGGCCAAAGGATCCAAGCAAGTCTGGGTCCTTAAAACTAATCATTAGTGGTCTTTGTGATTGCAGGGCACCAGGAAAAATATCCTAGTTCTGGACAGTGGATGTTCAGGACATATGACTGAAAATAAGGCCCTGCTATCAGACTTTATGGAGAAAGCTGGGGCAAGTGTTTCTTATGGAGATGGCAACATTGGAAAAACATTGGGATATGGAAATATCAATCTTGGGAATGTCATCATTAAAGAAGTAGCTCTGGTCTCAGGACTTAAACACAATCTGCTGAGTATAAGTCAAATCTGTGACAGAGGTTATCATGTTGATTTCTTTGAAGAACACTGTGAAGTTGTGAGTAAATCTAAAGGCAAAGTTGTTCTGAAAGGATACAGGCGTGGTAACATTTATGAAGCTAAGCTTTCAACAAGTACTGATGGTTCTGCAATCTGTGTGATGAGTAGAGCATCAATTGAAGAAAGCTGGAATTGGCACAAGAAACTCTCTCATTTAAATTTCAATAATATAAATGAGCTGGTCAAGAAAGATCTTGTGAGAGGACTGCCAAAGTCAGCATTTGCTCCTGATGGCCTTTGTGATTCTTGTCAGAAGGCCAAACAAAGAAAATCTTCATTTAAGAGCAAGACTGAATCATCAATTCTTAAGCCTTATCATCTACTACATGTTGATCTATTTGGTCCAGTGAATGTCATGTCTATTGCAAAGAAGAAATATGCGTTGGTCATAGTGGATGAGTTCACCAGATACACATGGGTGTATTTCTTGCACACAAAAAGTGAAACTGCATATATCTTGATTGATCATGTCAAACATCTGGATAAATTGGTCAAAGATTCTGTGAAAACCATAAGGCTTGATAATGGCACTGAGTTCAAGAATTTGATAATGGAAGAGTTCTGCAAAAACCATGGAATTAAACAGGAATTTTCTGCTCCTGGAACTCCACAGCAAAATGGAGTTGTTGAAAGGAAGAATAGAACTCTCATTGAAGCTGCACGTACAATGCTTGAAGAAGCAAAGCTTCCAACCTATTTCTGGGCTGAGGCTGTGCAGACTGCTTGTTTTACTCAAAATGCAACACTCATTAACAAGCAAGGAAAAACACCATATGAGATGGTGAAGAAAAAGAAGTCAAATCTGAAGTACTTTCATGTATTTGGATGCAAGTGTTTTGTTCTTAAGACTCATCCTGAACAGCTATCCAAATTTGATCTAAAAGCTGATGAAGGAATCTTTGTTGGATATCCAATTTCCACAAAAGCGTTCAGAGTCTATAATTTGAGAACAAGAGTGGTCATGGAATCTATCAGTGTCTCCTTTGATGACAAGAAGATTACTGGACTTGAAGATTTTATTGATCATGATCAGCTGAGATTTGAAAATGAAGACTCAAATTCTGATACTGAAAATCTTGATAATCTAAGTCCTGATAATGCCAACTCTGATGGATTAAACTCTGATGTTATTGAAACTGTGGTGACTACATCAAAGGAAGATGCACCTATGCAGGGGGAGCATACTCAAGATCTTACCACATCTCAAGAAGCATCAGAACATACATCTGGCTCTTCAAGTTCTGATTCGTCAAGTTCTGATAAGCCAAGTTCTGATAGTTCTGAAAATCTAAATTCTGAAGAATCCAACTCAGAGAGCATATTTTCAGGGGGAGCATCAGAAAATGAAGTTGAAGACAGCATGGATCATGGGGGAGCATCCAGTTCTAGAGAAAACCTTCCATCTGCAAGGAAGTGGACTAAATCACATACACCTGATTTGATAATTGGAAATCCTGATGCAGGTGTCAGAACTAGAACAGGTACTTCAAATGAATGTCTTTACAATTCTTTTCTTTCTCAGACTGAGCCAAAGAAAGTGGAAGAAGCTCTTCAAGATGCTGATTGGGTGCAAGCAATGCAGGAAGAGTTAAATGAATTTGAAAGAAACAAAGTCTGGACCCTAGTGCCAAGACCAAAGAATAGATCTGTTGTTGGTACAAAGTGGGTATTCAGAAACAAAACTGATAGTGATGGCATAATTACAAGGAATAAGGCAAGGCTGGTTGCAAAAGGATATTCTCAACAAGAGGGAATTGATTATGATGAAACATTTGCACAAGTTGCTAGGTTAGAAGCCATAAGGATATTTTTGGCTTATGCTGCTCACAAAAAGTTTACTGTCTTTCAAATGGATGTGAAAAGTGCTTTTCTCAATGGAGAATTGGAGGAGGAAGTATTTGTTGAACAACCTCCAGGCTTTGTAGATTCTAAACATCCAGATTATGTCTACAGGCTTGATAAAGCACTTTATGGACTTAAGCAAGCTCCTAGAGCATGGTATGAGACTTTAGCTCAGTTTCTTCTGGAAAGTGGATTTAACAGAGGAACTATAGACAAAATACTGTTCTACCTCAACCATGGAATGCACTTACTTCTGGTCCAGATTTATGTTGATGATATCATTTTTGGGTCTACAAATGACAGACTTTGCAAGAAGTTTGCCAAACTGATACAGTCAAGGTATCAGATGAGTATGATGGGGGAACTTAGCTATTTTCTGGGCCTTCAAGTCAAGCAGAATGAAGAAGGCACTTTTATTTGTCAAACTAACTACACCAGAAACTTGCTGAAGAAATTTGGAATGCAAGATTGTTCAAGTGCATCCACTCCCATTGCCACTGCAACAAAACTGGATAAGGATACTGGTAAATCAGTAGATATTATTGATTATAGAGGTATGATTGGCTCTCTACTCTATCTAACTACTAGTAGACCTGATATCATATATACTACATGTCTTTGTGCAAGATTTCAAGCAGATCCAAGAGAACCTCACTTAACAGCTGTGAAAAGAATTTTCAAGTATCTTAAGGGAACAGCTGATCTGGGATTGTGGTATCCCATAGAATCAGATTTTAAACTAATAGGTTACTCAGATGCAGATTTTGCAGGTTGTAAAATTGACAGGAAAAGCACAAGTGGAAGCTGCCAATTTCTTGGAGGCAGATTGGTTTCTTGGTTTAGCAAGAAACAAAAGTCAATTTCCACATCAACTGCAGAAGCAGAATATATTATTGCAGGAAGCTGTTGTGCACAAATTATTTAGATGAAGAATCAGTTACTGGATTATGGGTTCACATATTTCAAAATCCCTATTTATTGTGATAATCAAAGTGCTATTGCTATGACAGGTAATCCAGTTCAACACTCTATGACAAAGCACATCAGCATCAGGTACCACTTCATCAGGGAATATGTGGATGAAGGTACAGTGGAATTGCACTTTGTTCCAACAGATCAACAACTAGCAGATATCTTCACAAAACCATTGTGTGAAGCTACTTTTACAAGATTGGTAAATGAACTTGGCATGGTTTCAGGTTCTTTCTCTAAATCTGCTTAGTTTTGCTTTGATGCATCAGACTTTATGATCAGCATTTACAGAATTTACTCTTCTTGTGTATTTTGTGCTTAGTTGAAAAATGTGCTTGAGTACTGACTGTTGTCTGATAAATGTTTCTAAACTCTGATAGTGATATGTCTGTTTAGGTAACTATTCAATTCTATGAGGATAACTGTGCTAGATGCTGACCTAGTAGTCTTCAATAAACAAGGGATCCCATGTAAGAAGTAATTATTTTTGTGGAAATCTATTGACACAAGCAAATTCTGATAATTGAGCTTAGTTGAGTTTACTTTGTCTATCTTATTACTAAGTCACAAACTAGAATATTGCTTCTCATCTGTTAAGTTCTGATGCTAGTAAATCTGTTGAATGTACTAAGTGCTGATAAACCTCTCTTATCAAAAGAAAAAAAATAAATAATCATGGATTAAAATCAGGTACTCCTTTGAGATCTAGAGTAAAAAAAATGTGGAAGGGACGACCCAAGTGCATGGCTGGTATTAAGTAAATATGCATTAGAAAAGCAAAATATTTTCTTGGTGACTTTTCACACTCTATGATTACTGGAGAAATACTTTGATAATAGCAAAAATTCTGATAAGCAGTCGTGACTCACGTACACTGAGAAACCACTGTAAAATGGAATTTAAAAAGATGCACAAAATAGTTGAGGTGGACTCAAGCATGAACTCATTCATTAGTAGGTTTCAGAATAATGACAGCTCTTTAGCAAAGTTTTAGTTATGCCTTATTTCTAAGATCTACTGAAGTGAATCAGACTTTACTCCTTGTCTGATATTTAGCTTAATGCACACACTAAACACTCCATATGAATGATAAAAATCACTGTGGTGATCTATGTTGTTTTAGATGAACAGTCATTGTGTCACATTGCACAAATTCTGAGGACAAGTTCTGATTGCATGTTCTGATGATTAAGTTCTGAAGAATATAAATCAGAATTTGTGTGAGGACTTACTAAGATAGGCATTCATTTTTCGAGTTAAGAAATTATATTTTGATGACCGTTAAGTTCTGATATAAGTCTAAGTTCTGATATTAAAGTCTGATTCTTTACTTGACTTATTTGTGGATAAAATTTAAAAAACAGTCTCAGTTTAAACCTGAATATGTTGAAGTAGAAGATTAACAGTCACTACATTTAGGGATAGTGGTACTCGTACATGCACAGTCAATTTTTACTTGGTACCTGTGCGCATTAAACCATGTTTTACCTTTCCAATGACTGTTTTTTTCTTTTTCCAAGTCTGGGGAGACGAGGTAGAATTAATTCTACCTGTCAGCATTTAATAACTTTGCGTCTCCTGACATTCTCTTGCCTATATAAACAACCACTTCACATCAGCCTTCCCATCAAATCTTTTATCACAAACTCACCTTCATACTCTTTCTATCAATAACACCATGGTCAATTACAACATGTTTTTGAACTATGAAACATTCAACATGGAACTGAGCTGTGCCCATTGGCAGCAGGAATGGCACGTTACTGCCATTCCTGATGAGATATGGGACTCCGTTCCCCAGGAGGTACTCACCCACCTCCTGTTCTTCTACATGGACTACCATCGCCATCTGGAGCGATTGGAGGAGGAAAGGCGGGAAGCTCTCCGCCAGCAAGAGCGAATCATACGACTCGCTATTCTGTTTGTCGAGAGTAGGAAGAAGAAATGATTTATTTTCTTCTTCCTGTTTTTCTTCATCATCAGCCTTGCCCTGCTTCTTGAGCTAGTACAAAGGCTGTTGACGTTTGGTTTAGCAGCTTAGGGCAATCTTGTAAAAAGTTCTAATATAATTTAAATTTCATGAATGTATTCTCTTGATATATTAATGAAATTTGTTTTTGTTTCAAGATCTTATCTCTGATACATATTCATATTCTGATGACCATATAAATTCTGTTTTAACTTAAGTTCTGATTTTACTTTATCAGTACTTGCTCATCTGATTTATTATGGTCATTTTCACTCGAATTTTTTTTCAGAATATTGATGTTGCAGTAAAAAATAATTAAATAAGTGGGAACAGTTTCAATTTTGAATTAAAACTGATTCACCTTGATTAATGGAATAACTGGGTAAGTGGAACGGTTTTTCCTTGAAAAACTGCAAGTGGGTAAGTAATGATTACTGTTTTCTCGTGCCCATTAACTATCCGTTATTACTGCATGTCTGACAGGTGTCCAACGGTTACATTTTTTTTTCAAAAGTATAAGTAAGACAGAGAGAGGATTTTTTAATCTTTTATTCACTTTTATATTTTTTCTCTCTATTTGCTCTTACTCTCTTTCTTCTTCTTACGTTGGTTTTTCATATAGACATTTTATCAAACACCTAACAGGCACTTATCAATCTCGATTAATTTCATGGCACCTAAGGATTTAATCATTGATGGAGCTAAATTTGTTCCAAACAACTATGCTGCAATTCTTGATAATGCTAAGCTCCATCCGAATTGCATTTTGTGCAAGATCTTCTTGCACACAGTGAAATCGGGTATGCATTGACCCAACCTTCAGTCTTCTCAAGCCAACAAGTTCTGACACTTTGGAGGACTAGAAACGTTGATAATGGTGGTCAAAATGGTACTCCTAGTATTGTTTTCGAAGTGGGTGATTCTCCATATGCAGTCACTCCTGGTATAATACGCAAGGCTCTACATCTCCCAGAAGGATGTACTTTTTCAATTCCAGAGGAATCAGCTCTTCAGGAGTTAATGGCCAGTTTGGGGTATGAACAGAGTTTGGAAAAGCATGGGCAGTTGAAACGGGCTCATATCAGGAGGGAATGGAGCTTCTTCTTCGACTACATCACTAAAGCTTTTGGGAATAAGTGTTCCAACTTTGATGCCATCCCTTTAATGAGTCAGCACATCGGGTATGCCATTATAAACCAAACTCATTTTGATTTTGCAACTGCTATAATAGGTTTTATTGGGGATTGGATGACAGAGGATAGGAATGTTGTTTACTTTGCTAGATTCTGTCAACTTATATACACTTTTTGTACTGATGAACCTCGACTAGCCAGTACCTTAACTCCACCTTTTAAAGTTGCAAAACGATACTTTAATGACCTGGTAAATGCTGACACTAAGAAACCAGTGGTTAAACCTTTACAGATTCCTCAGTCTGTAAAACAGATCTTAGTAAATGCTGATCCTGATTCCTATAGATCTGTTTATCCTGATGTCCAACCAACAACCACCTCCCAAACACCACAACAACCATCAGCACATACCACCCATACTACTCAACCATCACTCGGGCAATATCTCAAATCATATCTCTTCACTTCACCAACAGCTCAACCCTCATCCTCAGCACCTATTGTGAAGCCTTCATCTTCCAAGTCTAAGAGGACAAAGACTGTTCCTCAAACACCTCAGAAGAGAAGGAGGATTGTTCTGAGAGATGAATCTGACAGTGAGTAACAGGTTTCTACATCAGAACCTGTTGTCCAAGAAATTGAGAAAGTGACTTCTTAGAAGGATTCTGAAATTGGGGGATCTAGGCTTCTCAGGAGGCTTAGAAGAATGACTGTTCCCGAAACTCCCAAGGAATCTATATCTACAAAGAGATACAAGAAATAGAGGGCAAAAAGGCCAGTTTCAGATGATGAAGCAGCAGCAGCTAAGGAAGGGGATCAGGAATCTCTGATCTCGCAAGAAAAGGATTCTGCTCCAGTCACTACTTCTCCATCAACTTCAACTCAGGAAGTTGTTACTGAAAAGGCCAACACACCATCTGTGTCTCCTGTTCAAAAGTCTGTGTCTTCTGTTGATCCAGGCACAAGTGCTGAAATTGATGTTCAGAACTTGGTTGTGCCTGAGATACTTTACTTAGAAGCTCCAACAACAACTAATCCTACAACAACACCTGTTACTGATGCTGCTCAAACTCCAGAATTATCTACTACACCTTCTCTACATCTAGATGCTGATGATCAGAATATAGGTGAGCATCAGGATATGGCTGTTGATCAGAACTTAGAACTAGATCAGAAATTAGAGGATATTGAAGCCTCCATTGCTACTCACACTCTTGTTTTATCCGAAGATACTGATTCTGTAAGTTCTGATGCTGCAAATGCTGGAGATACTGGTGATGCTGCTCCAAATGCAGATGTTGATGAAGCAGGTCCTTCAGGACATGCCCCTCAACAAACTGTTCTTAAATCTGAACTTGTTAAGAAGTTTGTTACCAGAGAAGCACCAGTGCCTTGGAGTGAAACTCCTGCAGGACAGGAGTGGACTAAGGAATGGAACTCAGTTTCCTGTGTTCCATCTGCAAAGCATCTGGCTGAGCACTTGATAAAAGCTGATGAAATGTTAAATTCTGATGATTTCAAAACCTAGCTTAGAGTCACTGCATTGAGTACTAAACATCTACAAGGTCTCCATTCAACTACTCATGCAGAGCTACACAAGATTCAGGAAGAATTCATCAAACAGGACCAAATTCAGAAAATTGACAAGAAAATGTTCTTCCAACCTACCTTTGACAGGATTGCTTATATTGAGAAGACTCAAGAGAAACAACAAGCTCAGATTGATGATATTCTGCAAAATCAAGCTTCTCAGCAATCTCAACTTACTGAAATCCAAGCCTTAGTGGAATTGCTTGTCTCTCTTCTACTACCTGCTAATGCCAAAAAGGGGGAGAAAGTAATTAAGTCCAAATGCAAGACTGAAAAGACACTGAAAGGGAAGGATGATGAAAAGGATGATCAAGGAAACTCTGGAATGGGTAGAGGTCATAGTCAAGGTAGAGGTTTCTCATCAAGAAAAGCTGAAATCACAAGTCACAGGACAAGTTCTGATACTAGAAAAAGAATTAGTTCTGCTACTGGTAAAAGGATAAGTTCTGATGAATTTAGATCTTGATGAAGAAATGTCAAGACAGTTATTTCTTCAGGAAAATCCAGGAATGGACTTGGAGAGTTTAATGGAAGAAGAAGCCAGACTTAAATCAGAAAAAGTCACATCTAAATCTGAAACTTCTGGTAAAAAGACACTTCCAAAACTCAAAGGCATTGTGATAAAAGAAAGGACAAATACTGAAGCAACATTGGCTAAATCACAACCACAGATAGATCCAAGATCCAAGGGTAAAGAAAAGGTTGGTGAACCTATCAAGGTTTACGTGCCTCTTGAGAATGAAGAAATCACTGATGAAAAGGATGATCTTGCTCTGACTTCAAGAAAAGTTCTTAAAACAACCTCTGACATGGCTCAAGTTATTCAGAGTCAAGAGACAGTAAGTTCTGATAATCCAAAGAAGCAAGTAACCTCTGACATAGCTCAAGTTAACTTGATATCAGAAGATAGACCAAAGACACTTCTACCAGGATTCACTAAAGCAAAACAGACTCAACCTTTGAAGACTGCTGCAAGTGGTTTTGAAGCAAGAGTAGTTACTGGAAAGGAAGCAAGAGATAAAACTGGATTGGGAAGTGCTGATGAAAGAAGAATACAGAACACTACCAATGATCCAACTTCCTTGAGTGAACCAGGTATTGGAGCAACTCCTGAGAGATTGAATCAACTGGAATCTATACAAATGGTTTACCATACCTACTTGAAAGAACACATCTTGTTGTACTTCATGACAGATGGTGGGGTTTATCATATAAGGCAAAATGCCATTCCTTTGAAGTATTTTGAAGAATTGGAGCATGTACTATTCTTACTTCAAGTGGATGACAGATTGACAGGAAGTGCTGCAAACTATTTGAAGGATCAGATCTGAGACAGAAAAGGCTTTATTCTGTTAAGTCTGACAGCACATATGTTCCAAAGTACAGAGATCACAAGGGTGATATAGTTGAAATGAAGCCCAACACTGCTAAGATTATAACTACCTTTCTGGGTTACAGGGCTGTGGAATTCAATCTTGAGTATGATAAAGCTTATTTGATCAGACTGGATCAGCATATAAGAAAAGCAAAGATTAATGATCTCAGGGCTGCAATCTTTCAAATTTGTGAAGATAATGCAGAGCTTAAAGATGCTAAAAGGAGAATGATTGATGAACTTAGATATGCTGAGAAATGTTTGTTGAAGAACTATCTCAGAACAACTCCTGACATCAGAGAGATCAGAAGATGAAGCCAAGTCAAGATCTACAACTGCTTAACTTCTGATATTTGTACAGACTGAAGCTGTTATCAGAAGTTAAATATTGGTAAAGCTTTAAGGACTGTAAGTTGTAGTTATCTAGTCTAATTCTCATGCATTTGTACTTAATGTTTTTGACATCATCAAATATCTGTTAAACTTGTATATTATGCTAATTTACAAGTTGGGGGAGATTGTTAGATATATTTGATAATGTCATGGTTAATATGATTTATGTTTAGTTTTCAGATCTTACTTAAACAGGATAAATCAGTACTTACTGGAAGTCAGGACTTAAGGATATCAGTACTTATATTATCAGGAGATAATCATCAGAAGATGGATATCAGAACTTAAGTGCTAAAGGACGTTCAGATAAGGACAGTAGCTGATTAAAGGAAAGAAGATCGAGATAAACATAAGAAGAGATATGCATGAAGAAGGAATTCTATGAAGAATAGAATACTTGGAAGAAAAGATATCTGATTGATATATTTTAGGAAGCAGAATTATATTCCATATCAATTAGCGATTATCTTGTAACTGTGTAGTATATAAACACAAACATAGGGTTTACACTATAAGTGTTATCATATTCGAGAAGATTATTCATTGTAACCCTAGCAGCTCTCGTGATATTTGTTCATCACTGAGAGGTAGCAGTTCCATACTGTAACAAAGTTTATTATTTCAATAAAGTTTGTTTTTTGTTACTTGAGATATTAAAGTTCGATTTGATTGTACTTTACACTGTATTCACCCCATCTACAGTGTGTGTGACCTAACACTCTTGGTTACTTGGTTAAATTGAACTATTTACATGTTAATTATAATTATCAGTGATCATAATGCTTAGCTTTAGTCTATTCAAAATCTACCTAATTGATCTAAGATTATTGAAATGTTAAGTCTGTATAAATGTGTGACCAAATGAATGTGCAAGTTGTCCTGATTGTAGCCTTAAGCTGAATATATTGAATCTGGATAAGAAATGTCTTGTTGACTCCAATCTCTACTTGTCTATTTGATAGGTGTACCGAGCTGTGCATCATGTTTGCTTGAATATATATAATCTGTGGACTTATAGTGCTACTATTTACTATTCTGTGTTTGTTTGTGCTTAAGCAGTTATAAGAAATCAGATAAGGTATATTATAGACTGGTTTATGTAATAAAAATAAAATAATACACTCACACACCAGCCCTCACAGTAAGACCTGGCAGGGAAGCCTTGAGCATCCTTGTATCTGGATCACTGCTGTGATTAATGGACACTTAGAACAATTAGGTGACATTTTATATTTTTTAACTTACTGCATTTAAAGTGTTATATCTGATATAAATGATCTGAGTGTTGTATTGCCTTGAATGCTTGATGAATTAAATGAAAACTGATTGTGTATGCCCTGTTATGTGTTTAATGTGCATGACATTCCCTTGGTTGCTTCTCATTAATAACATAGTTTCTTGAGAAATAAATGTAACAGATTTTATTTGCATTAAAAATCAGTTCTTCTTTCAAACTCACTTCACACACAGCTCATCCTTAAATGCTCCTGCACTGAAAGTACAGTCCCTGTGTAATAGGGTAAGCTATGATATCAACTTTATGTCACACAGTTTCTAAAACTTTTACTTATATAATGTGCTATTTTCTAAAGTAGACACAAAGACAAAGAATTAATACATTCTTTATTCTCTGCTGTAATAGTTTATGAATCTGTGTATATGTGCTGCATTTCATCATTCTCTCAATTGCATCATCCTAGTATCTATTCATAAAAGAAATGTCTTGTTGAATCCAATCTCTACTTGTCTATTTGATAGGTGTACTGAGTTGTGCATCATGTTTGCTTGAATATATATAATCTGTGGACTAATAGTGCTACTGTTTACTATTCTGTGTTTGTTTGTGCATAAGCAGTTATAAGAAATCAGATAAGGTATATTATAGACTGGTTTGTGTAATAAAAATGATGCACAAACAAACACAGAATAGTACAACTTTATGTCACACAGTTTCCAAAACTTGTACTTATGTACTGTGCTGTTTTCTAAAGTAGACACAAAGACAAAGAATTAATACATTCTTTATTCTCTGCTGTAATAGTTTATGAATCTGTGTATATGTGCTGCATTTCATCATTCTCTCAATTGCATCATCCTAGTATCTATTCATAAAAGACTTGGATTTTTGTGTAACACAGCCATGCATGCATTAAATGGTTTTCACTGTTCATGAACAGTAAACAATTTCTAAAAATCTTAATTTTAAAATCTTTTCTCTTTGCATCTGTGTTAAATGGTTATATATATGCATATCTTGTATGCTGCATTCACACACACACACACACACACAGTAAATGCATAAACTCCACTTCACTTGCAACATGAACCCAAATGCTAACCCTTGTTACCCTAAACCAAGACCACTGATTGAAAACCCATCTCTTCTTGAAGATATGGAGAAAAATCAGTTTCATCATCATAAAACATCAGCCTTCAAAATTGTTCAATCTTCATATCCTAAACACTATCACAAAAGACATTTTCCACCTAAACAACTCAGAAAGGGATACAAAAATCACACCATTCCTTTCTACCAAAACAAAAAAATTCAGAACACTCATTCCCCTAACCCTAGACCTCCTAAACCTTTGCAAGCCAAAGTTTACACCAGAAAGGCCAATCTAAGACAAAATCCAAACACCTCTATGAACACACCAAAGCCCCCTCCACCAAAACTGTCAAACCCTTCAAACTCCAAAAAGTTTCTTGAACTCGTCAAAAATGTCCAACCTGGCACTTGTGTTGATGTGAAGGGTGAAGTAGAGTTCATAATTATAAGGGCTAGGTATGATGGTCTCATGAATAACTTAGGTAAGCACTACTGCACACACCTCATGGGAGAGTTCTACTGTAACATGAACATCATAAAAGGGGTAGATGGCATACTGCATTTCACTACATCGGTCAACAAAAAGGTCATTTGTGTTGATAACAAAAGCAGTAATAGGGCATTGCATTTACCTTTGCATTTGTGTGAGTTGCCTTGTGAGGATATCTTCTCTCTGTTTGTAACAAATTTGAATTTGAACTAATGCTTGGCACTTTTTGTAAATCTAACATTCCTGATGGTCTCTGTGATGTTAATTATGGTATTCATTTCAAACACTTCACTGGCACATTTCAGCATCTTGCTATAATCATTAGGGCAAATGTTATGCCAAAACCAAATCAAAGTAAGTACTTTGATTTCTTTGATATGAAAATCATGTATCTTTTATGCACAAACAAAATTCACTTCAGTATATCTTATGTTATTCTTCTAAACATGATCAATGCACATCTTGTAGATTATATGCCTTATGGTATGATATTCTCTTCTTTCTTTGCACTTTACAACATTAACATGCCTGAAGAATTTTCTTATCTTGCTGATTCTCAAATCACTAATGAACACATTAGGCCACAAGTGCCTCTGATGCACTGTGAGCCTCAAGAGGAAACTCCCACAGTTATTCCTCAATTTATAAGAGAGGAAGATGTATTTCTTTCTAAGTTTGAGTCTGTCAAAATCATGTTTCATGAATTAAAACTTGAACTTAAGAGGGTTAAGGAAGAAAATAATGAGATTAAAGAAAAAGTAGGAGAATTAGAGAGTCTCACACCCTCTTGCAAACTTAGGATTGCATATTTAGAGCATTTGGTTGCATCTACTCTAGGAACTCCTTGCATCAATGATCATGACATTGTCTCTTCCTTTCAAGTTCCCATGCATGATAAAACTGCTATGATTCATGAGTTAGAAGAGGTTAATGTGGATGCTAAAGGTCAACTGATTGATAACTTGCCTGATTTGGTTCATATCTCTGATGCTGCTGGAAATGTGATTGGTTAACTTACTAGATTCTGCTATGTGATGAAGTCTGCTCTGTGATGTTGTGCTGGTACTTGCTGTTATGTACCTATTTTGCTATTATCTGATGTATTTGTAACTTATCAGACTTTGTGTAGGTTGTTGTTTGTAATCTTTAATTGTTGTTTAACTTTGTTTGGATTTGATGGAGTGTATGCACTCCTTAGGCTTTGTAATCTCTTAACATAGGTGCAAAACTTTGTTCTATTTAATCAGTGAACCACACTGATTGATATGAACATTTTTGTTACCTGTAATATACTTTGCATTCTGTTACCTCTGGTGTTGCATACTCTATCATCATTATACTACAAGTTTACTCTTAAACTCACTAACCATTCTATGCAGGATCAAAGTCAAATCCAACTTTAAATATTTCTATGTTTTCTGGTATAAAATATAAGTTTGTGAAATCTATTCCTCGTGCAGGATTTAGATCTGATATATAATCACTTGTATTCAAACAATAAGATTGAAAAGAACATTTCTGTTCTTGCAGATACTCCAGTACTTTATTCTGATACAGCTAACAGTTATGTAAATTGCTGGCAATTGCTTTCTATGTCAAACTAATTTGCAGGAAATGTACATCTCTGAGAATCTACCAATATACAGAATTTGACAAAGTCCAGTACAATGCATTCTAGGAAAGCTCATTTTAAAGGTATAAAAGGTGAGAAGAACATTTTCCTTTATATTTTTTATCTATATTATTCACACTACTCAATGCACAAACCATCCCAGTTACCATACTAAAAGTATGTGCACCTTGTAATGTCATCAACTAGTCTGTATTAGATCTCAAATTGTGTAGTGTGTTACTTAGACCTAGAAATAGATAAAGATTGTATTAGTATTAGATTTTGTACCAAAAGACTAGATTGTATTAGTGACAGTTCTTGTAATTTGCGATTGCATAATTATGTATTCTAGATTGTAAAACACTAAGGCCTTGTTCTTATAAATCAAGTTATACTCCATACTGAAAAAGGATAAAATTGGCTTAATACAATTTGTCTAAAGTTACATGCAATCTGTCAAACCGAAATGAACTTGCTAAAATTAAATTGACTGATCCTTAAATATGAGTTCAAACAGGCGGCTAAATCACACATACATGCATTTATACTTATAAAAACTGTTTTGACTACAATCTTTGGTAATCAAATTGAAAAGGGGTCAACTACTAATAGATATAATTAGTATTGGCTTTTTAAAAATTACTTCCTATCTTTTAGATCAAACCATGCATGCTTAAAACATTTCTTCTATTTTGATTTGCTAAAAATGACTATATCTCAACAGTATTAAATCAACTCTTTTCTTTCAATACATGCAAAAACAGATCAACAATATCATGCATATAATTCCTATTTATCAAAATAAATGTACTTGACTAGATCTATGATCAAATTGCCATGCTTACCTAGTCAATACTTTTAGATAAAACTCTTCCTCATAAATATATATACACTCTTTTTGGCATATACCAAATAAAAGGGGAAGAGAAATTATGATCAATTTGAACAAGTATAAGAGATTTGGACCCCTAATTTCCAATTTTTAGAAAATTGCTATCTTTTTTATATACAAGGATCTATCTGTGCTTCTATTATTGTATGATACATCTAACAAAGTATTTTGCACGATCTCAAGAAAGAGATTTAATCTCTAAGTAAATAAATGCTTTATGTGCAAAATATTTTTTCAAAAATCCATGCATACACCAAGGGGAAGCACACACTGATAATTTTATGTTTGTTTGACAAATACCAAAAAGGGGAAGATTGAAAGGATATCTTCGATATATTATTTATTTTGGTATTTGTACGATTAAACATAAAATTAAGAACACGTAGATCCTCTCCATTAGTACATGAATTTAACTGATCCAAATCAAAGTCAAAAAGTCAAACTAGCAAAATCATATCTTTTAAACAGATAAAAGAGATATTTCATTCTTGCAAAATATCAAAACTATATATTTATGGAATATATCTCTACGGAAATATGATCAAAGAAGAAACATCAAGATATGATATTTCTTAGATCTGTGTTGCAACAGGAATATGGCAACAAGCTCGAATAAGGAATATTGCAGAAATACTCTTTAGAGATCTCGTGCTATATCAAAAATATTTAACTCTTCGCTCCAAAATATATATCAACATATATCAAAAAAAAAATTGTTCAAAGATTAGTAATATTCATGGTTGGAATATTAATATCCAGTTCTGCAACTCATTTTGTATACTTATAGTAATTTTCTCTCGTTTCGTAAAATTAGCATTTCTCGGAGAAAATTATTCAAAAAATACTAAAACATAATTCCTATCATCCAAATATATTTTATATATTAGGAAATATATTTTAAGTATTCATACAAGTCAAAACTTTGGTCAAAAGAACCATCTCCTTTATTTCAAGACCAATGGTATTTTTACTTGGAAGAAAGGCTGACAGAACAGTTTTATTTTTAGATAAAATACTTTCACATGCTAGAATGACTTGAAATTTGGTATGGATCATTTAAATGGTATTTTATAAGTATGGTAAAAATTTAGTAGCATTTAGAGAATTTTTGTCCGGACACAAAAATCGAGGTAGTTGGTCCCACAGGTGACCACGTTTGACCTAGTTACCATTGACTAAAGTTAACCAAAACTTGCAGGACATTATTTTATATTATTTAAGTAATTATAATATTTTTTATGGTATTTATTTAGGAGTTTTTAAGGTGGTCATAATTAATGGTATTTAATCCTTAATTAAAGTGATTAAACAGTGATTAAAAGAAAAGGAAAATACATATATATTCAAATATATCAGCTGGGTTTTTGAACCCATAAAGTTGTTTGTCTTATATGGCTATGTCAAAGAAACACAATCTACTTGTCATGTCATCAATCCAAGTGAATACACCATCCACCATCCATTTTCCTCAAATCTCCACCATTCAATCCACCCAACTTCTCCTATAAATAAACCCCCACCCCAACCCATTTTCTTCAAGCTAAAGAGCCACAAAGTTTCTGGGATTGTTTCAAGAAGTGCTTCTCTTCATCTCTTTTAAATTCTATACACACACTTCTTCCCAAAAACCTTATCTCTCTTCTATATACTTAGATATATACAAGGTTTTTGAAACCCAAGCTTAGCTTCACCCAACCAAACTTTATCCCACCAAGTGATCTTATCCACTACCACTTCCCGGCCTCCCGAAGGGCTTCCCAAGTTCGACCGAAGTGCCAAAATCCGGCAGAACCTCCGGCGAATTTTTCCGGCGAACTGATAAGTGGCATTATATACCACTTAGAGCGTCTTAAAATGGCTTCAATTGGTGTCTTGAAATCAAGTATTTTGTGTATTTGATGCGTTTTTCTAGTGTTTATGCATTTCAGGGTTTTAGTTGCATTTCGGGGGAGGAATCATCAAGAATAAGCCTTGGCATGTGTTCACCATTGCGAGAGGAAAGAAACGGGCAGTTTACGGCGAAGAAACGGAGCGAAATCAGAAATTTTCCAGAAGAGGTCTGAGCGCCCGCTCAGCATTGCTGAGCGGCCGCGCAGGGTCGGGAAAAAAGACAAATTATTTTAGGACTTCTACTTCTGTTTGGTTTCCACTTCTATGTAATCTGAGTTTTATGGGACTATTATATAAGTAGATTTGAGACGTTTTCATATGTGTGGATTGAAGAAGATTGTGTTTTTACGCAAGGAGCGAAGGAGATAAGGAAGAAGACCGATTTAGCACACCGCAACGAAGAGGAAGCATATATTCTTGTGATTCTTGTTTCGTTGTAACGTTGGATGCTAGTTTTCTTGCTTTGAACTTATTTACTCTTGTGACGTACTCTGTTTTAATATAATTAGTTTAGTTATTATTTTCTTGTGTTTGTTTATCATGATTTCAATTGAACCCATGATGTCGATAAGTGCTATTATGGGCTAATCGTGATCATGGGGTTACAACGGATTTATTATGGGATTCTTTAGTTAATTGTTTAATACTTTAGTGTGTGATGATTGCATGATATCTAGTATTGGTTGTGCGTATTCGTCTTATGTGCGTCGCGAACATATAAGATAGGGTGTTAATCTCTTGTGAAGCGACGGTGGATCTTGAGATTTAGAACTTGCCATGCTAGCATAGGTTCATGTACGTTGTGCATGATTAGTGGGTAACTCTAACAGTTTTATTTGCCCTATGTAATCAAAAAGAATAACTTGTGCTTAAATCGTTGTGTTGTCAATTTCTGTAGACATATGGGAACTCAACATAATTGATGACTATTTAACTTCTATCTTAATTGTGGATGCTTGGTAGAATGATATTAGTACAATGAAAGTTGGCTTTTATCAGTTTCGTGTTATTCGTTTAATATCATCACTGTCACATGCTAAAGGTAATAGCAATGGCTATAGAAGGAAGTAATAATGAAGTTGTGATCTCATGAGTGTTTTATTATTGATAAATTGAAGTGTTAGTTAAGTGATTAATTAAGTAGTTAATTATAGTTAATATTTAATCAACATTTTTAAGTGTTATTATCTTAACATTGAGAAGTAATCATACATTGGTGAGTGAGTTTAATTAGACAATAATTTAGTCTGAGTCTCTGAGGGAACGAACTAGAAAGTATTCTATATTACTTGCGAACGCGTATACTTGCGTGAATATTAGTGCGTGTTTTCGCCCTAACAAGTTTTTGGCGCCGTTGCCGGGGACTCGGCGTATTTGTTTAGTTTATGTACTTACCATCATTGGTCATTAGGACTCAGTGATTAGGACGTAGTAGTTACTTATTTTTCCGGTTGTGTTTCAGGTACTTTAGCAAGCGTTTATGCAAACTCGTTCTCGTGCTCGTAAGAGGACTTTAGATACAGCTGAGGAGACAGACGAAGTTCTTGATATTCCGGAGAAGTTAGATTTTGAGGATTCGGATTCAGGAACTGAGCAGAAAGAACCAGTAAACATGGGAGATCGTATTGTTCAAGCTGATCCAGCTCTTATGGATTTTTCTCGGCCGAAAATTGATGACATTCAGTCAAGCATCCTTCATCCGGCTATTCAAGCTAACACCTTTGAAATCAAGCTGGGCACTATTCAGATGGTGCAGAATTCTGTTTCTTTTGGAGGAGCGGCAACTGAAGACCCCAACATGCACATAAGGAATTTTGTCGAGATCTGCAGTACTTTTAAGTATAATGGCGTGACTGATGAGGCTATCAAGTTGAGGCTTTTCCCATTCTCACTAAGGGACAAGGCTAAAGACTGGTTATATTCTGAACCAGCTGGGTCCATCACTACGTGGCAAGATCTTGCGCAAAAGTTTCTGGTGAAGTTTTATCCGATGGCAAAGACTGCTGCTATGAGGAGTGCTCTTACTCAGTTTGCGCAGCAACCTACAGAATCTATGTGCGAGGCTTGGGAACGCTACAAGGAAATGTTGAGAAAATGTCCACATCATGGAATGCCGGATTGGATGGTGATCACTAGTTTCTATAATGGTTTGGGGGCCCAATCTCGGCCCATGCTCGATGCAGCAGCTGGAGGCGCCTTATGGGCTAAAAGCTATACTGAGGCGTACAATCTTATAGAGACAATGGCTGCAAATGAGCATCAAAACCCCACTCAGAGGATGACGTCAGGCAAGGTAGCAGGTATTCTGGAAGTTGATGCAGCCACCGCTATTGCAGCCCAGCTCCAAGCGCTATCAATGAAGGTTGATTCTCTGGCTACGTATGGAGTTAATCAAATAGCTATGGTTTGTGAGCTTTGTGCAGGTTCTCATGCTACGGATCAGTGTTCTCTTGTAAACGAATCTGTTCAGTATGTGAATAATTATCAGTGACAACAGCAGCCTGTGCCAGCGACCTATCATCCTAACAACAGAAATCATCCAAATTTCACCTGGGGGAATAATCAGAATGCTATTCAGCCACCATATCAGTAAGGAGTGAGTAAACAGTTTAACCCACCTGGATTCCAGCAAACACAGCAGTATGCTACAAGGCAATCATATCCTCAACAGGGAAGTGCAGCTGCACCTACTAGTGCTGATTTTGAGGAACTTAAGCTGTTGTGCAAGAGTCAGGCGGTTTCTATCAAGACCTTGGAAAATCAAATCGGTCAATTAGCCAATGCAGTGCTCAATCGTCAACCTGGCACTCTTCCCAGTGACACGGAAGTACCAGGCAGGAAGGAAGCTAAAGAGCAAGTCAAGGCTATTACCTTAAGGTCTGGAAAAGTAGCTGATGCTAAAAAGGCAAAAGAAGTAGAAGCTGAAATTAGAGGTGAAGAATCTAAGCAAAAGGAGAAAGCGGCGGAACCAAGGAAGACTACTGTTGAACACACTCTGCCTGAGGCTAATACAGGGGAGAAACAGCTTTATCCTCCACCACCTTTTCCTAAGAGATTGCAGCAACAAAAGCTGGATAGACAGTTCGGAAAGTTTCTGGAGGTGTTCAAGAAACTTCACATCAATATACCTTTCGCTGAGGCTCTGGAATAAATGCCCAGTTATGCGAAGTTTATGAAGACTATTCTTTCAAGAAAGGTGAAACTGGATGACCTTGAAACCGTTACTCTCACGGAAGAATGCAGCGCTGTTCTGCAGCAAAAGTTACCACCAAAACTGAAAGATCCAGGAAGCTTCACCATTCCTTGCACCATTGGCAATCTAACTTTTGACAAGTGCCTTTGTGATTTGGGAGCAAGCATTAATCTGATGCCGTTATCAATCTTTAAAAAGTTGGATCTGCCTGATCCAAAACCCACATACATGTCGCTACAATTGGCTGACCGTTCCATTACTTACCCAAGGGGCATAGTTGAGGATGTGCTCGTCAAGGTGGATAAGATCTTCTTTCCAGCAGATTTCGTTATTCTGGATTTTGAGGAAGATAAGAAGATTCCCATAATCTTGGGAAGGCCTTTCTTGGCTACTGGCCGCACCTTGATAGATGTGCAAAAAGGTGAACTTACTATGCGGGTCCAAGATCAGGATGTGACCTTCAACGTATTCAAGGCAATGAAATTCCCTACAGAAGATGAGGAGTGCTTAAAATTGGATGTGATTGATTCTGCGGTTACTTCGGAACTCGATCACATGCTAATGTCTGATGCATTGGAAAAGGCCTTAGTGGGGGATTTTGGCAGCGATGATGAAGATAGCAACGAGCAATTATAATATCTGAACGCTTCTCCCTGGAAGCGAAAGCTGGACATACCATTTGAATCTCTTGGTACTTCTGACCTCAAGAACGCTGAAGGGAAGCTCAAACCATCAACAGAGGAAGCACCTACCTTGGAGCTCAAGCCATTACCTGAGCACTTGAGGTATTCTTTTTTAGGTGATTCATCTTCGTTACCTGTTATTATTTCATCTGACCTTTCAGGTAGTGAGGAAGACAAGCTCTTAAGGATTTTGAGAGAATTCAAATCGGCTATAGGATGGACCATAGCAGACATCAAGGGGATAAGTCCTTCATATTGTATGCATAAAATTCTGCTAGAGGAAGGTAGTAAGCCAACTGTGGAACAGCAGCGAAGACTGAATCCCATCATGAAGGAGGTGGTGAAGAAAGAAATTTTGAAATGGCTAGATGCAGGCATTATTTATCCTATTTCTGACAGCTCATGGGTGAGCCCCGTACAATGTGTACCTAAGAAGGGAGGTATCACTGTGGTCGCAAATGAAAAGAATGAGCTCATCCCTACTCGAACAGTTACAGGATGGAGAGTATGCATGGATTATAGAAAATTGAACAAAGCCACAAGGAAGGATCACTTCCCTCTTCCATTTATTGATCAGATGCTTGACAGATTGGCGGGACATGAATATTTTTGTCTTCTGGATGGTTATTTCGGGTATAATCAGATTTGTATTGCACCAGAGGATCAGGAAAAGACTACCTTCACTTGTCCATTTGGCACATTTGCTTTTCGCAGAGTTTCATTTGGGTTATGTGGCACACCGGCCACCTTTCAGAGATGTATGATGGCTATATTCTCTGACATGATTGGAAATAACGTCGAAGTGTTCATGGATGACTTCTCCGTCTTTGGACACTTATATGATGAATGTTTGAATAATCTGCGCGCCGTACTCAAAAGATGCGTGGAAACTAATTTGGTGCTCAATTGGGAGAAATGTCATTTTATGGTGCGTGAAGGCATTATCCTTGGGCATAAGGTCTCTAGCAAGGGTCTGGAGGTGGACAAGGCCAAGGTGGGAGTCATTAAAAATCTTCCCCCACCTAATTCTGTGAAAGGAATCCGTAGTTTTCTTGGTCATGCGGGTTTTTATCGGCGATTCATCAAGGACTTTTCAAAGATATCTAAGCCGTTGTGCAATTTGCTTGAGAAAGATGTGCCTTTCAAATTTGATGATGAATGTTTGGCAGCATTCGAGACTCTCAAGAAGAGTTTGATCACTGCACCAGTTATTACAGCACCGGATTGGACAGAACCGTTTGAGATGATGTGTGATGCAAGTGATTATGCGGTAGGTGCAGTTCTGGGACAGCGCAAGAAAAATCTCTTCCATGTGGTCTACTATTCGAGTAAGACTTTAAATGGTGCCCAATTGAACTACACCACTACTGAGAAGGAACTTTTGGCTATAGTCTTTGGTTTTGAGAAATTTCGATCTTATCTGCTTGGTACGAAAGTAACAATATTCACTGATCATGCAGCTATTCACTATCTGGTCTCCAAGAAGGATTCGAAGCCGAGACTCATTCATTGGGTGCTTTTACTTCAGGAATTTGAGTTAGAGATCAAAGATAGAAAAGGTACTGAGAATCAAGTAGCTGACCATCTCTCTAGGTTGGAGAATCCCGATTCTACTTCACAAGATAGGACGTTAATCAATGAATCTTTTCTGGATGAGCAGTTGTTTGCAATTCAGGAGGAAGAACCATGGTTTGCAGATATTGTAAACTATCTCGTCAGCAATATAATGCCTCCTAATTTAACATCCGCTCAAAAGAAGAAGTTTCTGCATGAGGTGAAGTGGTATATGTGGGATGAACCATATTTGTTTAGACAGGGAGCTAACCAGATCATCAGGAGATGTATCCCGTTCTGTGAGACGGAGGGGATATTACGAGACCGCCATTCCACGGTTTATGGTGGACACTATGGCGGTGAGAAGACGGCAGCTCGTATTCTGCAAGCAGGTTTTTTCTGGCCTACTTTGTTCAAGGATGCTCATCAGTTGTTTTAAGGTGTGATCGTTGCCAAAGAGTGGGAAATTTGTCAAGGAAGGATGAAATGCCATTAAATGTGATGCTTGAAGTCGAGGTCTTTGATGTATGGGGAATCGATTTCATGGGGCCTTTTATCTCATCTTGCAATAATCAGTACATCTTGCTGGCAATCGATTATGTCTCAAAATGGGTCGAAGTTAAAGCTTTACCGACAAATGATGCAAAGGCAGTGCTAAATTTTCTTCATAAGCAAATTTTCACAAGGTTTGGAACACCTCGGGTAATCATAAGTGATGAAGGATCGCATTTTTGCAACCGTAAGTTCACTTCTATGATGCAGCGTTATAATGTGAATCATCGAGTAGCTACTGCCTATCATCCGCAAACAAATGGTCAAGCGGAAGTGTCTAACAGAGAGATAAAGCACATTCTAGAGAAAGTTGTTTGTCCGTCAAGGAAGGATTGGTCTTTAAAGCTCGATGAAGCTGTTTGGGCTTACAGAACAGCATACAAAACTCCACTTGGGATGTCACCGTTTCAGTTGGTGTACGGTAAGGGATGTCATCTACCTGCGGAGCTTGAGCATAAGGCCTATTGGGCATTGAAGAAGTTGAACCTGGATTTAGATGCAGCTGGTAAGAAAAGTATGCTTCAGCTTAATGAACTGGATGAATTTCGACTTCAAGCGTACGAAAATAACAAAATGTATAAGGAAAAGGTGAAGAGGTGGCACGATAGGAAGCTACATCCAAAGTTATTTGTGCCAGGGCAACAAGTTCTCTTATTCAACTTTCGGCTCCGACTTTTTCCTGGGAAGTTGAAATCAAGGTGGTCTGGACCTTTTATTGTCAAAACTGTGTTTCCACATGGAGCGGTGGAAATTTTTGAGAATGATCCGGACCAAGCATTCAAGGTTAACGGTCAGCGGTTGAAGCACTACTATGGGGACATGGCAAACCGAGAAGTGGTTAGTGCCATTTTGTTGACTACTTGAGCAGGGTACGAAACGTCAAGCTAATGACGAAAAAGAAGCGTTGCGTGGGAGGCAACCCATGAATTGTTGTTACAGGAACCCTTAGAAGTTAATAACCTATCCAAAAACACAAAAAAATCAGAAAACAGGGGCTGAAAAAAAAAATTCCAGTGACCCCCTGAGCGCCCGCTCAGCTTTGCTGAGCGACCGCGCAGCAAGCTGAGCGCCCGCTCAGCTTTGCTGAGCGACCGCTCAGGGGTCGAGTACCAGAATTTTTTTTACAGTTCAGAAAAAAAAAAACAAACACAAAAACATTTTTAGCCCATAAACCCACGATTTGTTCCCACTACCCCATTATTTTACTCATTAATTCCCAAACCCTACTCTAATCCACACCCTATATATACATACACCTATCCTACATATCTCCCACAAAACTTCCTAGACTTAAACCCTCTCACAAACATCAAAAAATCAGTTCTTACACACTTTTATTCACGAATCAATGGCACCCAAGAGAGCACGCACTATTGACAGCAGCAGCACAGTTCCTACTGCTGATTCATCGAGGGGTACTGCTGCAAGGCCTCGGTTAACTGACAGAGCTGCGGAGGAGGAGTACACTAGGCTGTTGGGGAAGCCGATTCTGAAGGAGAGGGGGTTTTTACCATCAGGGAGGGATGGTGAGTTGCTGCCCATGATTGCAGAGAAGGGGTGGATAGCTTTTTGTGAGTCACCCGAAGCAGTACCGATGAGCGTTGTTCGTGAGTTCTACGCGAACGCGAAGGCCGAAAAGAATGGGTTTTCTGTGGTCCAAGGGCTGACGGTTGATTATCATCCTGCCGCGATTCGCCGTGTGATTGGACAGCGAGAGAGGAAGCCCGAGGAGGAGAACTGGAATGAAAAGACTGCTGAGGATTTTGACTTGGATTTGATTTGTGCGACTCTCTGTCGACCGGGCACAGTTTGGACCTGCAGGACCGGCACTAATGAGTATCGTCATTTTCCGGCGATCGCCATGAACAGGTATGCCCGTGCATGGAATGCATTTATTTGTGCTAATATTTTGCCTTCTTCGCATGCACACGAGGTCACAGTTGAGCGAGCACAGTTGTTGTGGGGAATTCTGAATGAGGAATACTATGTGGACCTTGGTGAGTTTATCTACCAAGGAATTCTGAAGTTTTTGAGGGGAGCGAAGCATATGAACATCCCTTATGCATCTACGGTTACGAAGCTATGCCGAGCAGTGGGAGTGAACTGGCCGGCTCATGAGCAGTTGCAGTTGCCAGCAGCTCCGATTGATTCTGGCACTCTGAATGGGATGCAGGAGTGGACCGGTGGTGAGCCTGAGGAGCATGGGCTGGGTTATCATCTTCCAGGAGGGCGTCCAGCACGAGGTGCTACTATGGCTAGGCCAGGGCGTGATGAGGCTGGTTCTTCGAGAGCTCAGGAAGGTGCTGGGATGGTTGATGCCCAGTATAGGAGGCTTTCACGGCGGATGGATGCCATGTATGAGACGCAGAGCAGGTTTGCTCAGGAGCTCACCCTTGCATTAGGGACTGCTTTTCGAGGCCTTGAAGCTGATATCCAGTGGCCAGTTTTTGGTGAGGACTCTGCATACCCGCCGCCTGATACTCCACCCACTGAGGGTGATGATGATGATGACTCCGAGTAGGTATACCCTGTGTTCCTTTCTACTACTTTCACTGAGGACAGTGAAGATTTTTAGTTTGGGGGTGGTAGTTAAGGAATATTGTGTGTGTGTCATTTAGTTGCATATTCATGATAGTTTAGTTCATATAGTTGCATAATTTATGCCATTTAGTTTTTTTTTATGAATGTCATGTAGCTCATGCATTTACCATGATCCCTTTTGCAATGATTTATCGACTGAATTGTGATATTGATGCGAGTGTAGTGATAGCATTAAAGTGATATTAAGTTGTGTAGGTTGATATGCATGCTAGAAACAATTGTAAGTCCACTAAGTCTTAGAGAATGCGTAAGGGCTAGATTGTTGTTATGATTTGGTTATTTTCAAGGTCAATCTACTTATTATGCTTAGAATTCGATTATAGGTTCTTAGTGATAAAGACATGAAAAAGAAAAATTTTGGAAAAAAATATGGAAGTTGTTGCTAGTTGTGGCTAGGCGTCAAATGGCTAGTAGCCGGCTCGCATATGGTGCGAGTAGTCTAGGGTTGAGCAAGATGGAGCGAAACGCACTTGCTCAGAAGTTAAAAAAAAAAAATTTGCATAATTGATCAAGAGTGGGCTCTTTGGTATTCGAGTTATTAAGTTCTTAGGGGACTTTGTGCCTAGCGACCTAAGGCTTTTAGAGTCTGGGATCCGCTAACCTAACGCTCGATACATGGATATCATTGTATAAGTCTTTTGTGGACCTCACTCATTGCACGGTCAAATAAGCATTTGAGTTGTAAATAAAAAGCACGATTCCGTAGTAAGCTCCAGAGTTCTTGTAGTGTTGTATATCACTTTGTGCCTAGAATTTTTTATTCTTTGTATAATCGTAGAATTGCCTTGAGGATAGTCTAGTCATAGTAATTGGTCTAGTTCTGAAGCATATCTGTTAAACATTTGCACACACCACGTTTCTGGCTGTATGTCCGTTTGCATGAGTTTATTGATCTTTAGTTGTCTAACTGCATTCGTTAAGATGTGACAATTTGGTTGGTTAAATTGTAGTAAGGGGCATCGCTGCATTTTCATATAGATTGCATTCATGCATGTTTTTATTTGTTTTTAGTCTGTGACGCTTGAGGACAAGCATCGATTTAAGTTTGGGGGTGTGATAAGTGGCATTATATACCACTTAGAGCGTCTTAAAATGGCTTAAATTGGTGTCTTGAAATCAAGTATTTTGTGTATTTGATGCGTTTTTCTAGTGTTTATGCATTTCAGGGTTTTAGTTGCATTTCGGGGGAGGAATCATCAAGAATAAGCCTTGGCATGTGTTCACCATTGCGAGAGGAAAGAAACGGGCAGTTTACGGTGAAGAAACGGAGCGAAATCAGAAATTTTCCAGAAGAGGTCTGAGCGCCCGCTCAGCATTGCTGAGCGGCCGCGCAGCAAGCTGAGCGCCCGCTCAGCTATGCTGAGCGGCCGCGTAGGGTCGGGAAAAAAGACAAATTATTTTAGGACTTCTACTTCTGTTTGGTTTCCACTTCTATGTAATCTGAGTTTTATGGGACTATTGTATAAGTAGATTTGAGACGTTTTCACATGTGTGGATTGAAGAAGATTGTGTTTTTACGCAAGGAGCGAAGGAGATAAGGAAGAAGACCGATTTAGCACACCACAACGAAGAGGAAGCATATATTCTTGTGATTCTTGTTTCGTTGTAACGTTGGATGCTAGTTTTCTTGCTTTGAACTTATTTACTCTTGTGACGTACTCTGTTTTAATATAATTAGTTTAGTTATTATCTTCTTGTGTTTGTTTATCATGATTTCAATTGAACCCATGATGTCGATAAGTGCTATTATGGGCTAATCGTGATCATGGGGTTGCAACGGATTTATTATGGGATTCTTTAGTTAATTGTTTAATACTTTAGTGTGTGATGATTGCATGATATCTAGTATTGGTTGTGCGTATTCGTCTTATGTGCGTCGCGAACATATAAGATAGGGTGTTAATCTCTTGTGAAGCGACGGTGGATCTTGAGATTTAGAACTTGCCATGCTAGCATAGGTTCATGTACGTTGTGCATGATTAGTGGGTAACTCTAACAGTTTTATTTGCCCTATGTAATCAAAAAGAATAACTTGTGCTTAAATCGTTGTGTTGTCAATTTCTGTAGACATATGGGAACTCAACATAATTGATGACTATTTAACTTCTATCTTAATTGTGGATGCTTGGTAGAATGATATTAGTACAATGAAAGTTGGCTTTTATCAGTTTCGTGTTATTCGTTTAATATCATCACTGTCACATGCTAAAGGTAATAACAATGGCTATAGAAGGAAGTAATAATGAAGTTGTGATCTCATGAGTGTTTTATTATTGATAAATTGAAGTGTTAGTTAAGTGATTAATTAAGTAGTTAATTATAGTTAATATTTAATCAACAATTTTAAGTGTTATTATCTTAACATTGAGAAGTAATCATACATTGGTGAGTGAGTTTAATTAGACAATAATTTAGTCTGAGTCTCTGAGGGAACGAACTAGAAAGTATTCTATATTACTTGCGAACGCGTATACTTGCGTGAATATTAGTGCGTGTTTTCGCCCTAACACGAACTTTTCCGACCGTTCTTTAAAAGTGGTAACTTTTAGCTTCTTATTTGAGTTCTTTTTATTTGAGCTTTGTACTTAATTTCTCTACTTCATCTTAAGCTCTAATACAAGATCTCTTATAAACAAAGTTCTTAAGAGAACTAAGATTCGAACTCGGAATTTGAATAAGTACTTGATCTTCACATAAATTATCTCAAAAAGAAGATCTATAAACAAAAGTACTTTATCTCCAAAGGGGAGATTATATTTGACCCAAGTTCACGACTTAGCCAATTATTTTTATTATTGGATCTTGGCTAATATTATTCGTTCCCATAAAATATTACGAAGTAAAGTTTTAATCCCTTCTAACATCTCCAGTGTTCCGGGGGATTATAACTCGATCTATAATTACTTCGTAATTTGTCAAGTATCAAAATGGATTAAGTACACGAGTTAGCCAATTACTTGCACTTTATTTAATTGGATCTTGGCTAACACATTTCGTGCACATAAATTATTATGAAGCATAGTTTTAATTCCTTCTAACATCTTTAGTGTTCTGGGGATTATAACTCGATCTATAAACACTTCGTAATCATCCGTTAAAATGAAGGACGAATCAAATCCACGAGTTAGACAATTACTTTCACGCTATTTAATTGGATCTTGGCTAACAAATATCGTGTATATAAACAATTACGAGTCATATCGTATAAGCCGCTTCTAACATCTTTCAGTGTTCTGTGGGGTTATACTACGATATCTATAAAATACTCGTAATTATTCGTCCAAACTTCGAAAGCACAATCTTAAGCCAATTACTTGCACTTATTTAACTGGATCTTGGCTAAGACTCATAAATCTTATAAACGTGCTTGAAGTTAAAAGAGTATACTTTGACCTTATAATCGTCAATATACAAGTATACCTTAAAACCTTAAGTTGATATACTTAAAGGTAAATTACAACTCCGAAGTTGTAATTAAAGTATTCTTCGATCTATAAATACTTAATCGAAAGAAGAAGAATACTAAAGAAGTCATAAGCCATAAGTGCTTAACATAAAAAGGGACTTCTCATATTACTCCACAACTTTATTAAATCTATAAAGGAGTAATTATAAATATACTTGACCATCTTGTATTATTTTTAAGTCAAGTATTGTTATTTAGTTTTAATATTCTTATTTGAATATTATACTACTTGTGGGCTAGTACAGTAACATACTAGTTCAAACCATCTTTTCTATACTTGGTTTGTTTCGTGGATTGTCTTATTAGTTTTGTAGTGAGGTGAAGTGACGTGAGGTGATTCTCGTTCTAAGACCCAAGTCCTAGACGTACTACGGGGAGTTAGTAGTCTTCGCACCGTGAAGAAGAGGAAATACCCAAGACCGGATCACTAAGATCCAAGACCGACAAAAGCTAAGGAAGCCAAGTCCACACAAAGGCTCTACAACAACTTTGAAGAAATAGCGGGGAGTTATTGTCTAAGATAAGTTGTGTAGGTAATACATTTATTTTGAGGTGGTGACCCTTGTGTTACGTACCAAGACAAATACTTGTAAAGGGTGTAAAGGCTTCTCCGCCTACTAAAGGAGCGGGTTTATTATAAAAAAAATCCCGAGTCCGGGAGAGGAGCTCGGGGACTGGAGTAGGGGTGAGCGAATCTATTAGAGGTTGCGCCATCGCGAACGAGGAAAAAATTACCGTGTGGTATATTCTTTCCTTGCACTTTATTTTCCGCACATATAAACTGCATAACCACTAGGTAAAGTTTTAAAAAGGGATAAAATATTTTTAAAACGCCACAATAATTTTTAAATTGGTAATTAAGCTATTCAAATAGCCCTCTTACGGGACCTTACAAAGACTAGTATATTTATTGATTGATGATCACATCTCAATGATCATAGATATGGTGATACTAAAGTTAAAACACATGCACATGTATTAGATACATAGTGCTGGATTGACCCATTGTGAGATACTATATGTTTATAATGTCATAAGTTAGTCTCACAGTGATAATGATGTAATGGTCCTTAGACCTGAAGTCATTATATTTCTATACGATAATTAATATACTTTGATTCTATTAAAAATTATTCTTGATCGGGTAATTATAAAAGTGGACATTGGGTATATTATTTATATGAGAAATATGAATGATCTCGATGAGATTTAACCCTCCTATTTTAGGAGTGATATTATTGGCCTCTTGTGGGAGCTATACTATGAAATGCGTGGTCACGCTCAAATGTTGATTTGATATGATAGTCTACTAATTGATCAAGGAAACTTGGATTAAACTATGATGAGGATGACACATTACAAGCCTCTAGTTTAATCTATAATATTTGGTTACCATTGTACATTATCACGAAAGGTTTAATCGAATCACCGATTTAATTACTATTACTTGGGTAGCAATGATGTATTACTAGATGCCGCTCATTGTGTATAATTTTAATATAATTTTAATATGAGATATTAAAATTATTGCCAACGTAATAATAACCTAAAGGGTCACACACAAAGAACGCTTCAAGGAAAAATAATTTAAATTATGAATTTAAATTAAATAAGTAATTTGTTTTATTTATGATATAATTAAGTATGACTTAATTAATTAAATTAATAAAATAGAGAAATTACTTAAATTAATTCTGAAATAAGTTATTAATTAATTAAGTGTGACTTAATTAAATAATAAATTGAGATTTCAGATTATTATTAATTATAATTAGAAAACTCATTATTCTCTCTATATAAACTCTTTGAGCGCTGATTTATATATAAAGGATACATGGTTTACAAAACCCTAGTCGTTCAAGGAGAAAGAGGAAGAGAGGTAGAGATGGAGTTTCCGGGTGCTAGTACACATCAATCCTTCAAGAAAAACGTTCATGTGGATACCGTAGAGCGTAGATCGCGAGAGCGGGATACGTGATGATTCAACAAGGTTTGGAACTCCATTAATACTCCATTAATGAACTCTTAAAGCTTCTTTAAGGTAAAGATTCTTACTGCTAATTAAATATCTATTTTCACATGGATCCTGTATAGGGTTTCGATTTTATTCTGGTTTTAATATAATTTTATATCGTTTCATTTGCTTTTATATGCTCGAAACCCTTCAGTATGCGTTTTGTCAAGTGTCCACATATCCTAGCTGTGATTGTATAATTCATATTTTATTAGCTATATATTTGTTATTAATAATTAGGAGTTACTTTGATGCCTGTTATTTGTTTTTTTTTCACTTCTTGTATGTAGTTTTATAATAAATATCATTTATTTGTTTAACTTAAGCTTATCTTTTAGTATATATCTGAGAATTGTGTATTTGGTAATTTTTTCAGCTAAGGTAAGTTAAGTTTTCACACTTTATTTTATTTTGAAATCTTTTAAATATTTTTGCACTATTTTTATTTTAAAATTTATGGATCAAGTATCTTGTTTTAGAAATAAGAAATTTCCAGTGAGCTCTGAACCAGTTAGTAGTTACGTATAGTTCCGTAACTAGCATTTGATACCTTACTAGGGAGTGCTACTTCTAACGCGTTAGGGAGCGCACACTCTATGACACCTTAGTAAGGAACGTATTATTGACAGAAATTATGAACTTTTGATACTGTGTCACCATGTATTTGTGGCCTTAGTGAGCTGTGGAATTAAATTATGTTTTATGTCATATAGAATTTTGGACAATGATTTTGGTTTTATAAAATTATGATACTTGATCCACTAGTGTAGAACTCTTTTCTTGCTAGGCCCTTTGACTCGTTACTTACAAATTTTCAGGTGGTTAGCTTTTGGGACATCTTTAAGGTGAACTTGGTTTGAGCTTGCTTTATAATAATGTTTTAGTAATTATGTTTGCATTGAAGCTGCGTCTCAAGGATTTTGCTTTATTTTCAACTTCGATAATTTTATTTCTGTCTTGGATTTTAGAATTTTAAGGACAACTAGAAATTTATTTTAAACATGAATAAAATTTGTAGTTTTAGTTTGATATTTAAGTATAATTTATTCTCTGAAAAGTTTTGCGGACCTGTGGTGGGCTAGTCGTTACCCAAGTTGGTTGCATTAGGCTTCGACTTATTTTGGACTCAGAATTGAGACTTAACCCGATTTTCGAAAAAGACTCGGGATTTGACCTGGGCTGTCACATATGATATCAGAGCCAACTCTCGAAAATTTGATGCGTCAAGTTTTCGGATGTGGGGACACGAAGGCTAGTGATATTATCCCACAATAGAAAGAGGTCCGGAGGTGGGGACACGAAACCAACCGGTATTATCCCATAATGGCTAGAGAAGAACGATCCGGATCTATGGGCTGTCTGTTTCGGGCCTGACGAGGGCGTCAGGAGTTTAAGTGGGGGAGTTTGTAACACCCCAGTACTACATCGAGGAGATTTAACAATTCTATTTAGTTTATAAGACAAAGTACTACTACTACTTGCACCAACAAATCATGATCTTTTGGGGGCCTGTGGTGGGCTAGTCGTTACCCAAGTTGGCTGCATTTGGGACAGTAGGCTTCAGCTTATTTCGGACTCGGAATCGGGATTTGACCCAGATTGTTATAATAACGCTACATAATGTAGGGTTTTGGCACCAAAACACTACTTCATGTAGCGTTTTTACCCCAAAACACTACTTTATATAACGTTTTAGACCTTTTTTTAAAAAAAATATATTTTTAAATTCAAATAAAAAATTGTTAAATCCTAAAAAATTAAAAAAATTAATTAAATTATTTTTAAAACCCAAAAGGGAATTGATAAACCCTAAAATATTAAAAATTATTAAATTAAGCTATATCCTTAAATTTTATAATTGTTTAATTTAAAAGTTTACATTTTTTTCCTAGGATTTAGGGCGCTAGTTTTAATTAGGGTTTATGCTCTAGGATTTAGGGCTTTTACCCTATACCCTAAATCCTAAATCCGTGTAACATTTATTAATTTATTTTTTTTATATTTCTAAAAGCCAAATGGGAATTTTTGAACCCTAAAATGTTAAAAATTGTTAAATTATGATATACTCTTAAATTTAAAATATATTAAATAAAAAAGAAATATCAGAATATAACATTAAGTTGTGTTTTCGGGCTCATAGACAATGCACGAAAATAAGCTCAAAATAAGAAAAAAAATAAAAAATATCATAACGTTACTTGAAGTAACTTGATGGCCTTTAAAAGTAAAAAATAACAAACAAAACACTACATGGTGTAGCGTTTTGGGTTGTTTTTGGGTTATTTTTTAAACGCTATGATGTGACGCGGTGAATTGACATTTTGAGCCATTATTTTTAGAAGTGACATTTTGGACCACTTTACATCAAAAAATGATATTTTGGGCTATTTCGCAGAAAGTACGGCTATTGTTTAGAAATTTTAAACCATATCTGAAAATCGAATCCGAGTCCGAGTCGGAATGAGTTTTTGAACACTTTTGAGAACAAAACAATACTTGAAAACAAAGAAGCCCGGATATAAAACTAGTTTTATTTTATTATTATATTAATAATAATAATAATAATAAAAATGTGAAAAGCACTTGTGTAATAAGTTTTTGAGTCTTTTATAAAATTTTCTTAATTAGAGAGGAAAATTAGAGAGCAAATAATCAAGTTAGTGTTGTTTCTTCGTTCTCCGTGCTCTGTTTGGAAGAAGGCAGCATCAGTCCGTACATATATACATAGTATACATACACAGCGATACATACATACATACACACAATAATCAGTCATAAGCAACACTGCCCCTCCTCTATCAAACGCCTCCATTTCCCAGGTATACCTATCTCTCTATATATTGCATCAATCTATTGCTTTTTTAACTTTATAATTTATAATGAAAATGGGGCAATTCAGCGAAAATTAGATTAGTTTTTGTATAAAGTTTTCAACTTTATGGTTTATTCAAACTTTGTGTTTTTGATTTAGGGTTTTGATCTGTTGGGATTTAATTTTGGGGTTGGTGCTTTTGGTTTGTGATATGGCCAGTCATGGCGGTGCTAATAAATTTGCGTCTGTGAATTTTAACAAGTCATTCGCCAATCGCTCTTATGGACAACCACCACCACCTGCTCCTCCTCCTCCTCGTGGAGCTGATGGATTGGTGGTCTTGTCCAGACCTCGAACTTCAACAAAGGTTACACCAAAGTTATCTGTTCCACCCCCCTTGAATTTACCCTCCATAAGGAAAGAACACCAGAAGTTTGATTCCAATGCTCCTGGAGCTGCTCCTTCAACTGGCCCCACCCCCAGTTTGTCTGCTGCTGGTTGGACCAAGCCCAATGCTGTTGCTTTGCTACCTCATAGTGTGGATCAGACTGTTCTTGTTGGTAAGGAGTGTAGCAGTTATATGCCGCCATCAGCTCGAATATCAGCGCTTGCTTTGCCTTCTGCTGCGCGTCCAGCTCAACAACCTATGCTTTTGAGGGGTGAGGATTTTCCTTCTCTAAAAGCTGCCTTGCCCACTACATCTGGGCCATCACACAAACAAAGAGACAACTTGAATCAGAAGCTTAAGCAGGGTGTCAGTCACAAGTCATCTAGTGAACAGAGGGATCATAATGACAACATCCATTCCCCACTTCACGTGCGTCCACAGGGACAATTTAACTACTCTACCCCTTCAAACGGGTCAACTGCAACTGGTGGCCAGGGTACTAGGTCTGGTGATTCTTTTAGCATCACTAATCGGACCCAAAAGCAAGAGGATTTCCCCCTGCCATTAGTTCTTTTGAATCCGAGATCTGACTGGGCAGATGATGAGAGAGATACAGGTCATGTCAGCAGAGATGACGGGCTTAACAGAAGTCAGCATTATTGGGATAGAGATTATGGCATTTCTAGGACAAGTGTATTACTACAAAACTCCCCTAATGTTACATATGGAAATCAGGCTCTGAATGACTTTGGGAAGGGTCTTCCTAATGAAGGCCTGAAGGTGGACTCTTATCACAGAAATGGGAAAAATTCTACTCAGGAAAGTAACAATTGGAGAACTGCCCCTCTTCAGAATTTTGGATTAAACATGCATGCAGTTTCGGCTGGTGTTAATGTTTCCAATCTGCCAGCGGGCAGCAGTGGAGACAACGGAAGGGAAAATAAATATGTCCCACCACGTCTTGGTGTCGGTGCTCGTGATAAAGCATTAACAGGAATAGGGGAGTCTGTACCTGGCAGAAAGGATACAAGGCATGGGCAAGATGGGAGGCAACATTGGAATCACATGGTTGAATCTGCTTTTCAAAGATCTGAGCAGAAAGATCAATTTGGAGCTGGACTATCCGTTAGATACAGGGGTGATGTTCCACAACACCGAACACTATCCAAATCCTCAACATCTTCTGGCAGTGAAGGGCTTACAGTGAATGATCCAATTCTAAATCTTAGTCGGCAGAAGCTTCATATTGCAAAGAGTGATAGACCTTATGTAGAAGATCCTCTTCTTAAAGATCTTGGACCTACCGGTTTTGATGAAAATGTTTCATTTCCTGGTGGTATTCTTGGTGTAATCAAGAGGAAAAAAGAGGTATTCAATCAAGCTGATATGCATGACCCTGTCAGGGAATCTTTTGAGGCAGAACTTGAGAGAGTTCAGAAAATGCAAGAAATGGAGCGGAAAAGGATCATGGAAGAACAAGAAAGAATTTCGGAGCAAGCTCGGAGAGAAGAAGAGGAGAGAGAAAGAATGATAAGGGATGATGAAGAACGGCGTAGAAGGTTGGAAGAGGAAGCTCAAGAAGCAGTTTGGAGAGCGGAGCAGGAACGTTTGGAGGTCATCCGAAGGGCTGAGGAGCAGAAAATAGCTAGAGAAGAGGAGAAGAGAAGGATTTTACTTGAAGAAGAAAGGAGAAAACATGCTGCTAAGCAAAAGCTAATGGAATTGGAGGCTAGAATGGCACAGCGGCGTTCAGAAGCAGAAAATTCTGAAAGCTCAGTTGCTGCTGTTCAGAATGAGAAAATATCATCTCTTGTGAAGGAAAAAGATACGACTGGGGAAGGGTATTTGGATGATTGGGAAGATAGTGAGCGAATGGTAGAGAGAATAACAACTTCAGCGTCTTCAGACTCTTCTGCTCTTAATAGATCATTTGTTACAAGTTCTAGACCTCCTCCAGTGAAATCGTCCTCTGGCTTTCCAGAAAGCGGAAAATCTGTTAATGCATGGCGGAACGAAATATTTGAGAATATTAATAGCTCGCCTTTAGCTCTGCGAGATCAGCACAATGCTCACCTCAGTTCCAGGAAAGATGCACCTTTTGGTGAAGGAGCTAGGAATGAGCCATATGGTAGAGCAGGTTTTCCTGATGCCTATTTTAAGGGAGGATTGCAAGAGACTCATTTCGTTGAATACACTCGTACAAAGGAGAATCAATGGAACATGTACAAGGATGGAGATCCCCTAAATAAAAACAAGGGAAGCGAGTCAAAGTCATACGCGAATGTATGTGGAATGTATGATGATGCTGCCTGGGGAGAGGGCCATACTGGTGGTAATACTTATTCTGCTTACGGCGAACAGCTATACCCAAATACTGATGCGGATGGATTTTATTCGTATGGAAGATCACGATTTTCTATGAAACAACCTCGAGTTCTCCCCCCTCCAATAGTTAAATCTTCTTTTCGAGGTGAAAATGAACAATCTATTCCTTCAAGTTCCCTAGGAGTTGATACACCCTATAGTTACATTGCAAGAAGCGAATCTGCTGTTCCAACTCAGTATGATGAGGAGTCGGATGAATCTGGGGATTCCCCAGCTATTCCAGCTTCAGCAGAAGAAAAAGTTATACTTTTATCCGAAAATAATTCTCATGCTTTGCACAAATCTCATGAAGTCATTAAATTGACAGCATCAAACTCTATCATTGCTGGTGAGGATGAAGAATGGACTCTTAATGGAAATGAAAAGATGCAGGAGCAAGAAGAGTATGATGAAGATGGTTATCAGGAAGAGGATGAAGTGCATGAAGTAGACTATGAAAACATAGACATAACTACTGATTTTGAAAATGTGCATCTTGATGAAAAAGACTCTTCCGAAATGATTGATAATTTGGTCTTAGGCTTTGATGACGGGGTTGAAGTTAGATTGCCAAATGATGAGTCCGACAGTAATATTAATGTTGATGAATATCAATGTGAGATACCCGAAGTTTCTATTGGGACTTTAGAAGACCAGGGGTCCGTTGATGGGAAGCAATGTGATGCAGGAAAATTTCAGCCGGTGGATTGTTTTTCCCTAGCAGATACAAATATTGCATCAGGAAGAACTGTTAAAACTGAACAAACTACTCAAGGGACGGGTATGCAGCCTGTAAATAATCCTCTCACTTCAGTGGTTTGTGATCTACTGAACACTTCCAACTCTGGATTATCTTCTATGTCCACAGCCTCATCTTCGGCTCACACAGAATCACATATTTTATGTAGTCAGGGTATTACGTCTGCTGCGTCTTCTGTCCCAAATTCAGCTGAAATACCAGTTAAACTCCAGTTTGGGCTGTTCAGTGGTCCTTCTTTAATACCAGCTCCAGTTCCATCCATACAAATTGGTTCAATACAGATGCCTCTCCATCTGCATCTTCCGCTTGATCCATCATTTACACACATGCATACATTACAGCCTCCCCTGTTCCAATTTGGTCAGCTCAGCTATACAACTCCAGTTTCCCAGGGAATTCTGCCCACCTTTCAACATCATTATAGTCAGCAGCAAGGTTCTATGCCCAATCAATCTGATCAACACAAATATCCCGGTAATGTGATCAAAGATAAAGTGTCTTCCATTCCAGCGAATAGCAAACTTGCTGTGGTTTCAAAGACTTTGAATTTATCTGATGAAATGAGTTCTGGTCCAGTAGGAGGAAGTGCAGATACGAGTATTGCATTGCACGGATCTGGTCTTGAAGCCCCACAAGCTGTTGATAGTGGTCATTTATCGAGCTGTATTATCCAAGGTCAAGATAACATGCCATTTGATTCAGCCGTGAAGAAAGTTGGACAATCACATTTGAAAGGACCTCAAGGGCAGCTGCGACCTACAGAAGATTTTGTCTCATGTGATAAAGTTAATGTCATTAAGAGTGAAGTGCCATCATTTAGCAAGGGGAAAAAACTGCCTCATATAGCCAGAAGTTATGGTGGGAGATCTTTTTCATCCCAAGAGAGTTTTTACTCGAAATCTGGGGAATCTCAGCGGAGGCCTAGACGTGCAATTCAACAAACTGAGTTTCGAGTTGGGCACTCAGCAAGCATGTTTCCTTCTAAGAACTTAGAGTCAGATGATAAATCAAATTTGAATGAAACAGGTGTCGGATTTCCAACGAGAAGTGGGTATAAAAGAGGTACCATGACCCTTGGATCCTTGAAGCAGGTAGATGACTCTGAAGGTTTGAACTGGGGGCCCATTAGTTCCCAGGTGATTGATTCTGATAGGAAGGTAACAAAGGAAAGGGCCAAAAATAGTTTTCTCAAAAGTCGAGGTATACCCTTCTCCGGGGAAGGAAACATTAGAATGAATCTCTCTGAAGAAGATGTTGATGCCCCCTCACAAAGTGGCATTGTACATGTTTTTAAGCAATCTGGTATTGAAGCTCCAAGTGATGAGGATGATTTTATCGAGGTGAGGTCAAAAAGGCAAATGTTGAATGACCGTCGTAAACAGAGAGAAAAAGAAATCAAAGAAAAGTCTCAAGTCACAAAGGTTTAATAATACAGAAAAATATTTATTTTGGATTTTCATATATGCTTTTTATGGAATTGCTTTTTGCTAAAAAAATTATTGTAACTTTGTGTAAGCCAGCTACCACGCAAACCGCGTTCTTCTGCTCACAGTACCTTGGTCTCTACCAGTTCTGTATTAATTGGTGGAGATACATCAAATGACATCCAAATAGGGTCCACCTCTGAAGATCAAGGGAAAGATATATCCATTGGGTTTACACCTTTGGCCTCTCAACAATTGGCTCCAATTGGCACTCCAACTTTGATCTCTGATTCTCCAGCTGACTTTAGACCCCATACCACGTATTCTTTTTTTTTTAATTGTATATGTAAGCAAATTAAATTTCCAGATATATGTGCATCTGTAAGTAATAACATATATTTATTTCTTACTAGGTCTCTTCAAGCTGATGCTGTTCGTGTTGATTCCGATGGTGGAATAGAAAATAGGAAAGGTTTTATGTATGACAACAAGATTAAGGTTTCGGGTACTAAAACACCTTCAGTCTCCTGGGTTGATGCAAGGACTAGTCAACAGGTATGTTGAACTGCTCTGCTCTATAAATACCTAGCCTCGTTAATGATCTTGAAATCTTTTTTACTCCAAATAAAACTTGACTTTCGTTGGGATAATCAATATCACACAAAATTGGAGCCTTGTTGCATAAATTTTATTTGCTTGATTATGTGGATAGTCTAGATTTTTATTTGGGGGAGGGGGATGGGAGGTGATCATTGATTAGGATTTGTGAGTACATTAACATCCGTTACCATCTATATGTTAAAAATACAGGGGTTTGAACCGAAAGGTTCTGTTATATAATGTAATTATAAAATGTATTTCTTTGTGTAGGAACGGTGTTATACGTGCATGTTTCAGTGATCACATCAAAAGATGATCACTGTTAGTCTGTAATTTCACTCTCAATGCATGACGAATTTCCAAACTTCTCCTGATATAGCAGACCATTTCAATACATGAAGCAATATGAGGTGTAGTGTTTTCTATCCTGTCTAGGTACAGCTTTCTAGTATTCATCAGGACTAACATCTAAAATCAACCAATCAACCAGATATATATACACATATGTATATGCACGCGGAAACCTGCTGATTATTTACTCAACTTAAGGTTTTAACACAGCAAAGCCCCCCCCCCCCCAATTAAATTAGTTCTGCCATTAATTGAAGCAATTTTTCCACTTCAAGGAAAATAAAAGAGCGGCTCCAAACATTTACAGGAGATTGTTAATATGAAAAAGTCCTCTTATGTGTTAGAAAAAGGTAAATACATCGACATTTGGTTTGTTGATGTGTTGACAGATATAAATGACAAGAACGATAGGATACAGATATACAAACAAATATATCAACACATGAACGATACAAGGAGGACAATTTAACGAGAACGGTGTAAGGATAGTTAGGATGAAGATTTCGAAAATATTCAAGAAGAGCCTGAAGATGATTTTTAATTCATGTCAAGTTGTCAACTGTTGAGAAGACCAGAACTAATCTATAGGGCTTGTAGTTGATTCTCTTTCTTTAGTTTTTTTTTACCATGAATTCATATTTGTGCCTTGAGTTTGAATCTGGTTACCATAAACGTGTTTTATGACGATTTAATTTGCCTTTAATATAACATGTTCAGGAGGCTATCGTGTTTAATAACACTGGGCTTGGCTGCATAGGAAGGGTTTGAAAACAAGGGTTATAACCTATTTCCTAGAGATCAGTGGATACACAAATGAATTGTAAATTTATCATAATATTTAAGGTCGGATAATTAAATCTTACATTGGAGTAAAACCTTATTAAACTAAGTTTTATAATTATCTAGATTCCTACTGCATATGTACTACCATAACTAAGTTCCTAGTACATAAATGTTATCATACATCTCAGTTCAAGAAAAATACTTGACGACAAATATACTTATATCTGAAAGATAACATATAAATTAAAGCAATTTCAATAATTTCCCACATCAGCAACTCGGGGGAACTTTGCCTTCACCTTTCTATATCTATCTGGTTTTCTTTTTGTCTTTAGTTGGGGTACCTCAAGGAAACTAATGATTGATCCAGGATGGATTGTTGTGTTAGGATCCATTAAACTTAAAATTTTCCTCTTTCGGTGTATTTTATAGAGTTCTCGTCTCCCTTTAACAGTTATATCAGCAAGTGTAACTATCCTATCAAATAAGTTGTGATCAATATTTAGAATTTATGATTTTGTTACCTATAATGTACTGTAGGTCATGACCTTAACGCAGAACCAACTTGAAGAGGCTATGAATCCTGCAAGATTTGAAACACATGTAGCTTCTAGTGGTGGTCATGCTACCAATGAAGTAATGTTGCCGTCATCGTCCAGTTTGACAAATGAAAAAATAATGTCATCCTTGGCAAGCCCTATCACCTCGTTGCTTGCTGGTGAAAAAATTCAATTTGGTAAGTATGGATATCCTAACCAACCAAGTGGTTCTTAACTTGCTGCCCACATATTCATTTCCCCAGTTAAATATCTTTTTTCTCTGCATTCAGGGGCAGTTACATCTCCAACAATCCTGCCTCCTAGCACGAGCTGTGTTCCTTCACTTGGAATTGGGTCTCCAGGATCATTTTTGTCCAACATCAAGATGTCACAGAACATCTCTAGGGTTATGAGCGATTCTCATGTGCTTTTGGAAGAGGACAAGTGTGTCCGTGAATCTTGTGGTCAATCAGAAAATTTTGAAGATGAAGCCAAGGCAGTTGCTTCCATTAGCAGTGACAAAATTGCGGTGAATGGATTATGTTCCATCTCCATATCAGATGCCACAAACTTTGAAGCTACTGGTGTTCATGAGAAAATAGAAGGTCGTATACTTTCTGTTGTATTAAAATTTGTTATATGTGTCTCATGCCTATTCTCATCAGTAAGTCGGTCTTAATTGACAGTTGCTTTTATGTTCATTCAGGTGTATCTGATGATCAACAATCTAGAATTCGATCGAGGGTGGAAGAATCTCTGAGTGTTTCTCTTCCTGCTGATCTCTCTGTCGAAAATCCTCCAATTTCGTCATGGCCACCTTTACCAAGTCCACAAAATTCATCAAGTCAAGTGCTTTCTCATTTTCCTGTTACTCCGCCGTCCCATTTTCCATTTTATGAGATGAATCCAATGCTGGGAGGGTCAGTCTTTACTTTTAGTCCTATTGAAGAATCAGGGGGGTCTCAATCACAGTCCCAGAATAAACCAGTGTCAGGTCCAGGGCCTATGGGGACCTGGCAGCAGTGCCCTCCTACCATAGACTCGTTTTATGGTCCTCCGGCAGGATATAATGGTCCTTTTATTACCCCCCCTGGTGGTCTACCAGCAGTTCAAGCCCCTCCCCAGATGCTTGTCTATAATCATTATGCACGGGTTGGACAATTTGGACAGGTTGGTCTAAGTTTTATGGGTACAGCATATATACCATCTGGGAAGCAACCTGATTGGAAGCACAATCCCACTTCATCGGGTATGGGAATTGGTGATGGAGACATTAGTAACATGAACATGATGTCCGGACAGCATAATTCTCCCAACATAACTGCTCCATTGCCGCATCTTGCTTCGGGTCCGCCAATTCTGCCCATGCCAATGCCCATGGCCACCCCTTTGGCCATGTTTGATGTTTCTCCTTTTCAGGTACGTACACATTCTTTTTGTAAAAACACTGAGCTCACAACATTAAAATATAATTATGATGGCATAAAACTGCACAAATTAGCTCTTATGCATGGTAGCTTCTGTTATTTGCATCTGACATCCACTAACAGTTAATAGTTGCTTCATTCAGTCTGCACCAGACATGTCAGTCCAAGGTCACTGGTCTCATGTTCCTGCATTACCTCAACCTTCAATATCTGTTACCCTGCCGCTGCAGCAACAACCTGAAGGTGTTTCAGCTTCACAATTTTGCCATGGGCATCCTACTGAACAATTAAGATCATATAGGTTTTCTGAGACTCAAACGCCTGCACCATCTGACAGTAACCATACTTTTCCTGTGATAGGAGCTGCAAGGCATCCACATTCTTCTGGTGAACTCGAATTGGTAGACACATCCACAAATGTTATTACTCATCAGAGTTCCGTTGAACCAATGGAAGGTACTGGCAAGAGAGTAGCTGTTCAAAATGGCAGCACCAGCACAAGTAGCAGCCACAGCATGGATTCCTCGAAGCAACAGCGTTCTCAGCAGAAAACTTTATCTTCCCAGCAGTACAATAACCCCACAGGCTACAAATATCAGAGGGGGAGAGCGTCTCAGAAAATCAATTCAGGAGGTGAATGTTCCCACCGTAGAATGGGGTTCCAAGGAAGAAACCACTCCCCTGCCGCGGAGAAAATGTTGCCCAACTCGAAAGTGAGACAGATCTATGTTGCTAAACAGACAAAGGGGAGTTCAACAGCAGATTGAGTGGAGCAGTGGTTTGTAAACTTGTTATGTTCGTTTAGGTATATCATAGAATTGATAACTCTCAGATAAACAAAAATGTCTTCGCTCAATTGTAAGTTTTGTTGATCCTGAATCAATTGGCAAGATGTAAGTTCTGTTGATCGCTCATCGAGTTTCAAATACCAATTATAGTCTTTTATTTGGACCTGTAAGTTTTGATATCTGGGATACTGCCAGATGAAGAATGTGGCTCCAGCAGTGTTTCCTGTATTGGGTGCAAAGACCTTTCCTCATTAGTGCTTTTGAATTTATAATTCTCATTAGTCACGCATTCTCCTAAGAGTTTATTGTATCTTGCATGTACAATCTTGGGCCAGTCCCACTCAATCCTCATAAGTGGTAAATGAACAATAATGTAACTTTTACTCAGTATCATACGAGAAAATTACATAACATGATTACATGTGGGGAGAGAACCCCCCGAACACGATTCATGGTGAAAATACTGAAACATCTGTGAGCCTATAAAGTAAATTTGAAGTTGAACTTGCACAACTGTCTCACCTTGAGCCAACGGAACTGCTGGGGTAAAATCATTTCTGTCGTAAATATATGTGAGTGTGACTAGCCTATGTTATTTTAAATACACGTAATTATATTTTTTAATTTTAATATTCTATTATTTAAATTTGTTTTATTTTATTTTTAATATTTAATAAAAATCATCTTTAATTTGATTTTGGCCTTATATTTACCTTCAGTTGTACACATTATTTTGTTCGAGTCTGAACACATTATATCGACAAAATGTAAATAATTATATTCAAATTTTAATGTAATTTGTTTAAGCTCGGATATATTATATAAATTTTTTAGCCCTAATATATATATATATATATATTTATTTGGTCTAATAATTTTTTGGTTTCAACTTTTTATCTTGGATTTACTATATAAATTTATTTTAACCCGATGACAATATATATTATTTTGTGTTTATCCGACCCTATCACCTTTATATCAACCAAATTCAAGTAATTATATTTAGTTTGTTTTTAATTATATTTTAATTCGGGTTGAATATTATTTAGTTTTAGCTTAGATGGGTAATATATATTATTTGTTTTAACTCGATGTCATTATATCAATGAAGTAGTTGTTGGTACGTGATAACTCAACACAATAACAACACTAGAATAAGACAGGTTAATCATACTACGTCTACACAAGAAATCAGGAAGAATGAAGACAATGCAAATACAAAGAATCATAAGATTAGAAGAAGTCCTGAGGTCTGTCTACAGGTCACTGAAATAAGTTCATTAATATGATCATGTCTCAGTGAATAACAAATGTTAAAGACTTTCAGGGTTACAGAATTGTTGAACATTCAGTATACAAGTGCTACCGGAAGATTTCAGCATATTGGCATTGATTGAAGATAGACAGTGTTCGAAGCATACGAATCTGAAGAATTGAAGACAGAGTATAGACAGAGGTCTGTGAACTAGACCAGTTGCACTAGGCGTCAACAGCTCGTGAAAGGAATTTGAGTATTATTTATAGAAGAATTGTTAAGTTGAGGAACGTACTTGAATTGAACGTTTATATGTTAAAGTACGAGAAGATGTGCGCGGGGTATACAGCTAAACAGCTCAGGGGACTGGCGAAACTCAAAGTTTAATTGATAAATTAAATAAATTTATTTAGTGAACTTTAATATAATTTATTTGATAAACTTAAAATGATTTATTTTATAAATTTTAAATAAGTTTATTTTATAAATTTAAATTAGTTTATTTATATAAGTTATATTTAAAGTTTTATTTATAAATTAATTTAATTATAATTTAAACTTTAAAAGAAAAAGAAAACAAAAAAAAAGAAAAGAGAAAAAGAAAAAGAAAACAAAAGAAAAAGAGAAAAGAAAAACAAAAAGAAAACAAAAAAAAAAAGGAAAAAGAAAAAAAAAGAAAACAAAAAGAAAAAGAAAAGAAAAAAGAAATAAATAATCAAACAAAAGAAAAGTGTGTGTACAAGTTTTGGTTAAGTAAACAAGGATGTACTAGTAGTCCATCCTTAGTCCATCCTTGTTGCCACACAATTGCACAGGTTTTGTTTTGGTTCACAAAGTGAACTAGTAACCCCTGTGGCGACTACAGGGGTGTTAGTATATAAGTAATCAATTTTATTTGTACTGATAGTAACCTGTCGCCACAGAGCAGAGCTAACTGAAGTCGTCACACAGAAAAGCTGTCGCCACAGAAGTTGTTTCAATTCTCAGCCACACAATTTTATTGTGTATAAAGTCTACACTTTGCAGTAGAAGATAATTAGCCATTCATTCCGAATTATTTTCTGTTCATCTTCTTTCCCAAAAAGAGAAGTAAAATGACAACATTGATTTACAGAGAAGTTCAAGCTATTTGTTTATCTGTTTAACTTCTCACCAGAGTAACGTTATAATGTCCGATTTAACTCTTATATATTCTTAGGGGCATTAGAATCTTTACCCGGTAAATAAATCCTAGTACAAACAAAAGCTGGATTATTGTATAGGATTTGATTTGTAAATCTTTGTAGTAGCTAGGAACTTTATTGTTCTTAGATTGTAGCCGGTTAATTTATTTACCGGAGTGTAGCAACACCAACACCCTCGAGGATTTATATACGAATATATATTTTCCCGAATATCTTGTGTTCCTTGTTTTTATCGTTCCAAACACTATTCCTCTCAAGAACACAAAATCACTAACCGAGCACTAAATATTTTATCCGCTAAAGATTCGATTTTTTTTTTAATTTAGTGATTATCGTATTCAACCCCCCTTCTACGATAATTCGGGACCTAACAATTGGTATCAGATCTTACTGATTGATACACAAATCAGGATCCTTAAAAATAATTTATTTTATTAATTTTTCATTTATATAAATTTATTTGGTAAATTTGATTTAGAAAATTTATTATATAAATTTAATTTAAAATAAGTTTATTATGAACTTAATTTAAATAAATTTATTTTATAAATTTAACTAAATTAATTTACTATTTAAATTTTAGTAAATAAAAGTTTTTAATTTAAATTTATTTTTATTCTTTCGGGTGTATTTTCTTTCGGCTTTTCAGAATTTTTTTTCTGCCAATTTTATCTCGGCAACTCAAGTTATTAGCTGCCAATTTTTCTTCTTTCACTTCGATAGCTGTTAGATATATTTGATAATGTCATGACTAATATGATTTATATTTAGTTTTCAGATCTTACTTAAACATGATAAATCAGTACTTACTGAAAGTCAGGACGTAAGGATATCGGTACTTATATTATCAGGAGATAATCATATCAGGAGATAATCATCAGAAGATGGATATCAGAACTTAAGTACTGAAGGACGTTCAGATAAGAAAATCAGCTGTTTAAAGGATAGAAGATCGAGACAAACATAAGAAGAGATATGCATGAAGAAGGAATTCTATGAAGAATAGAATACTTGGAAGAAAAGATATCTGATTGATATATTTTAGGAAGCAGAATTATATTCCATATCAATTAGCGATTATCTTGTAACTGTGTAGTATATAAACACAGACATAAGGTTTACACTAAAAGTGTTGTTATATTCGAGAAGTTTATTCATTGTAACCCTAGCAGCTCTCGTGATATTTGTTCATCACTGAGAGGTAACAGTTCCATACTGTAACAGAGTTTATTGTTTCAATAAAGTTTGTTTTCTGTTACTTGAGTTATTAAAGTTCGATTTGATTGTACTATATTCACCCCCTCTACAGTGTGTGTGACCTAACAAGTGGTATCAGAGCCTGTATGTTAACACACAAACAGTTTAAGATCCAAACACAATCATGTCTGATATAGAAACTCCAACTAAGCCACCAAAACTGAAGAACCTCCAAAGACACAAATTCAAAGTCGGTATGAGACCATCAGAGTTCCCATATTGAGACCATCTGAATATCCCATATGGAAGGTGAGGATGACCATGTTTCTGGAAGCAACAGATCCAGAATATCTTGATAGAATCAAGGAAGGGCCTCAAAAACCAACCAAGCTCGCGGTTGCAGTTGCAGGTGAAGCAGCAAAGACGGTACCAAAGGAGAAGAGTGATTACACTGCTGAAGATATCGCATCAATTGCTAAGGATGCTAAGGTACGACACTTACTGCATAGTGCCATTGATAATGTAATATCAAACAGGGTAATAAACTGCAAGACTGCAAAGGAGATATGGGATGCCCTGGAAACAAGGTGTCAGGGAACTGATACGATTAAGAAGAACAGGAAGACAATACTCACTCAAGAGTATGAACACTTTGACTCAAAGGCTAATGAGTCATTGACTGATTTATATGATAGATTTGTCAAACTCTTGAATGATCTGTCACTGGTTGATAAGGAGTATGATCTTGAAGATTCAAACCTTAAATTCCTGTTAGCTCTTCCTGAATGCTGGGATTTGAAGGCAACAACAATAAGAGACAACTACAATCTTGATGAAACAACTCTTGATGAAATTTATGGAATGCTCAAGACTCATGAATTTGAGATGGAACAAAGAAGCAAGAGGAAAGGTGGAAAGTCAAGGACAGTTGCTCTTAAGGCTGAAGAAGAATCCCACAAGGCAGCTACCTCAAGGAAAGACAAGGGTAAAGCTCTCTTCATAAAGTCTGATACTGAGTTATCAAGTTCTGAAAGTAATGATGACTCAGAATCTGAAAGCCTTCCTGAGACTGATGCTGATGAAGAGATGATGAAGCTGTGCGCTCTTATGGTGAAAGGGATCACAAAGATTGCATACAGGAAGTTCAGGAAGGGAAAGAAGTTTTTCAGGAAAGGCACAAGTTCTGATAAGAAGAATTTCAGAAAATCTGAGAGCAGAGGAGGAAAGTCTGACAGAGGAGATTATACAAATGTCAAATGCTACAACTGTGGTGAGAAAGGCCACATATCTCCTGATTGCAAGAAAGTGAAGAGTGACAAAGGCAAGGCTCTTGTAACAAAGAAGAAAAGCTGGACATACACCTCATATTCTGAAAGTGAAGAGAATTATGCATTGATGGCAAATGCTGATAAGGCAAGTGCTGAAAGTAGTCCTGGAGCTGCTGAATCAAAGGTACCTCAAACTACTTATGCCTTTCATACTGATGATATAAATGAGTTGAGAAGATATCTTAAAACCATGTTTGTTAGTTATAGAGATCTAACTTTAACATGCGAAAGATTAACTTCTGAAAATCTTGCTTTTAAGAAAAGAAATGATTTCTTAGAAAAGGAGTTAGTTATGTTCCATCAAACTCAGAAAGATAGAGATGATGCTTTTTATGTTAGGGATGAAGTGCTAAAAATGAATGAATCTCTAAAAACTGAGTTAAAAAAGGAAAGAGAGGTTATCAGGACTTGGACTAACTCTGGCAGAACAACTCAGAATTTGTTAAGTAGTGAAAACTGGAAAGAGGGCTTAGGTTATGGAGAGGATAAGAATGATAAAGGAACTGAAAGTATTAAGCCTGTAGTTGTTAAACAAAAACCAAAGTTAAAACCTGTCAAGTTTGTAGCTGTAAAGTCTGATAATGAGAAATCAGAAGTTAAAAAGGAATTAATTTCTGACAAACTAAAACAGGAAAAGACAGCTGAAGTAAACATAGGCTTAATGACAAAGAAGCAGCTTAAGCATAAGCTGAAAGATGTTAAGAATGCAAACAAGGTAAAATCACCTAGGAAAAATAGGAATGGAAAGGAAGGAGTGAATAAAAGCAATGATTATAAGCCTGTTCCTGAAGCTCCTAGGAAAACGTGTCATAACTGTGGAAGTTCTAACCATCTGGCTTCTTTTTGCAGGATAAATAAGAACATAAACTCCTTACCTTCAAAGTCAGGAGTTAAGAGTCAGTCTGTTAGATATAAGCCATAAAATCCTTGTTTTCATTGTGGTAGTTTATGGCATTCCATTTATACTTGTAAGGAATATCATAGTTTGTACTATGATTATTATCAAATAAAGCCTTCTTTAAAGAAAGTTTTCATTGTTCCTTCTAGTGTAAATTCTGATTCAAAGTCTGATAGTGTAAATTCTGATAAGAAAAATGTTAACATAAACTCTGATGCTAAATTCGCTGCAAATGTTAACAAACTTAATAAGGCCAAAGGATCCAAGCAAGTCTGGGTCCTTAAATCTAATCATTAGTGGTCTTTGTGATTGCAGGGCAACAGGAAAAACATCCTAGTTCTGGACAGTGGATGTTCAGGACATATGACTGGAAATAAAGCCCTGCTATCAGACTTTGTGGAGAAAGCTGACCCAAGTGTTTCTTATGGAGATGACAACATTGGAAAAACATTGGGATATGGCAATATCAATCTTGGAAATATCATCATTAAAGAAGTAGCTCTGGTCTCAGGACTTAAACACAATCTGCTAAGTATAAGTCAAATCTGTGACAGAGGTTATCATGTTGATTTCTTTGAAGAACACTGTGAAGTTGTAAGTAAATCTAAAGGCAAAGTTGTTCTGAAAGGATACAGGCGTGGTAACATTTATGAAGCTAAGCTTTCAACAAGTACTGATGGTTCTGCAATATGTCTGATAAGTAGAGCATCAATTGAAGAAAGCTGGAATTGGCACAAGAAACTCTCATTTAAACTTCAACAATATAAATGAGTTGGTCAAGAAAGATCTTGTGAGAGGAATGCCAAAGTCAGTATTTGCTCCTGATGGCCTTTGTGATTCTTGTCAGAAGGCCAAACAAAGGAAATCTTCATTCAAGAGCAAGACTGAATCATCAATTCTTGAGCCTTATCACCTACTACATGTTGATCTATTTGGTCCAGTAAATGTCATGTCTATTGCAAAGAAGATATATGCTTTGGTCATAGTCGATGAGTTCACCAGATACACATGGGTGTATTTCTTGCACACAAAAAGTGAAACTGTATCTATCTTGATTGCTCATGTCAGGCAACTGGATAAATTGGTCAAAGATTTAGTATAGATAATAAGGAGTGATAATGGTACTGAGTTCAAGAATTTGATAATGGAAGAGTTCTGCAAAAACCATGGAATCAAGCAGGAATTTTCTGCTCCGGGAACTCCACAGCAAAATGGAGTTGTTGAAAGGAAGAATAGAACTCTCATTGAAGCTGCACGTACAATGCTTGATGAAGCAAAGCTTCCAACCTATTTCTGGGCTGAAGCTGTGCAGACTGCTTGTTTTACTCAAAATGCAACACTCATTAACAAGCAAGGAAAGACACCATATGAGATGGTGAAGAAAAAGAAGCCAAATCTGAAGTATTTTCATGTATTTGGATGCAAGTGTTTTGTTCTTAAGACTCATCCTGAACAGCTATCTAAATTTGATTTAAAAGCTGATGAAGGAATTTTTGTTGGATATCCACTTTCCACAAAAGCCTTCAAAGTCTATAACTTGAGAACAAGAGTGGTCATGGAATCTATCAATGTCTCTTTTGATGACAAGAAGATTACTGGACTTGAAGATTTTATTGATCATGATCAGCTGAGATTTGAAAATGAAGACTCAAATTCTGATATTGATAATCCTGACAATCTAAGTCCTGATACTGCAAACTCTGATAGATTAAACTCTGATGTTATTGAAACTGTGGTGACTACGCCAAAGGAAGATACACCTATGCAGGGGGAGCATACTCAAGATCTTACCACATCTCAAGAAGCATCAGAACATACATCTGGCTCTTCAAGTTCTGATTCGTCAAGCTCTAATAAGCCAAGTTCTGATAGGTCTGAAAATCTAAATTCTGAAGAATCCAACTCAGAGAGCATAGCTTCAGGGGGAGGATCAGAAAATGAAAATGAAGACAGCATGGATCATATGGGGGAGCATCCAGTTCTAGAGAAAACCTTCCATCTGCAAGGAAGTGGACTAAATCACATACACCTGATTTGATAATTGGAAATCCTGATGCAGGTGTCAGAACTAGAACAGGTACTTTAAATGAATGTCTTTACAATTCTTTTCTCTCTCAGACTGAGCCAAAGAAAGTGGAAGAAGCTCTTCAAGATGCTGATTGGGGACAAGCAATGCAGGAAGAGTTAAATGAATTTGAAAGAAACAAAGTCTGGACCCTAGTACCAAGACCAAAGAACATATCTGTTGTTGGTACAAAATGGGTATTCAGAAACAAAACTGATAGTGATGGCATAATGTTAGATATATTTGATAATGTCATGGCTAATATGTCTTATGTTTAGCTTTCAGATCTTGTGTGAACAGGATAGATCAGTACTTAACTGTTGATCAGTGCTTATACTGGAAGTCAGGACTTAAGGATATCAGTACTTATATTATCAGGAGATAATCATCAGAAGATAGATATCAGAACTTAAGTGCTGAAGGACGATCAGATAAGGATAGTAGCTGATTAAAGGAAAGAAGATAGAGATAAAACATAAGAAGAGATATGCATAAAGAAGGAATTCCATGAAGAATGGAATACTTGGAATAAAAGATATCTGATTGATATATTTTAGGAAGCAGAATTATATTCCATATCAATTAGCGATTATCTTGTAACTGTGTAATATATAAACACAGGCATAGGGTTTACACTATAAGTGTTATCATTATCGAAGTTATTAATATATATAACCCTAGCAGCTCTCGTGATATTTGTTCATCACTGAGAGGTAACAGTTCCATATTGTAACAGAGTTTATTGTTTCAATAAAGTTTGTTTTATGTTACTCAAGTTCTTTAAGTTCGATTTGAGTGTACTATACACTGTATTCACCCCCTCTACAGTGTGTGTGTGTGACCTAACAATTGGTATCAGAGCCTATCTGTTAATTTACATACAGTTAAAGATCCAAACACAATCATGTCGGACACAGAAACTCCAACTAAGCCTACCACAACTGAGGAACCACCAAAGACACAAATTCAGAGTCGGTATGAGACCATCAGAGTTCCCATACTGAGACCATCTGAATATCCCATATGGAAGGTAAGGATGACCATGTTCCTGGAAGCAACAGATCCAGAATACCTGGATAGAATCAAGGAAGGTCCTCACAAACCAACCAAACTCGCTGTTGTAGTTGCAGGTGAAGCAGCAATGACCGTACCAAAGGAGAAGAGTGATTATACTGCTGAGGACATAGCATCAATTGCTAAGGATGCTAAGGTACGACACTTACTGCATAGTGCCATTGATAATGTAATGTCAAACAGGGTAATCAACTGCAAGACTGCTAAGGAGATATGGGATGCTCTGGAAACAAGATGTCAGGGAACTGACACAATTAAGAAGAACAGGAAGACAATACTCACTCAAGAGTATGAACACTTTGACTCAAAGACTAATGAGTCATTGAATGATTTATATGATAGATTTGTCAAACTTTTGAATGATTTGTCATTGGTTGATAAAGAGTATGATCTTGAAGATTCAAACCTTAAGTTCCTGTTAGCTCTTCCTGAATGCTGGGATTTGAAGGCAACGACAATAAGAGACAACTACAATCTTGATGAAACAACTCTTGACGAAATCTATGGAATGCTCAAGACACACGAGCTGGAGATGGAACAAAGAAGCAAGAGGAAAGGAGGAAAGTCAAGGACAGTTGCTCTTAAGGCTGAAGAAGAATTCCCCAAAGCAGCTTCCTCAAAGAAAGACAAGGGTAAAGCTCTTTTCATAAAGTCTGATACTGAGTCATCAAGTTCTGAGAGTGATGATGACTCAGATTCTGAAAGCTTGGCTGAGACTGATGCTGATGAGGAGATGATGAAGCTGTGTGCTCTTATGGTGAAAGGAATCACAAAGATTGCATACAGGAAGTTTAGGAAGGGAAAGAAGGTTTCCAGGAAAAGCATAAGTTCTGATAAGAAGAATTTCAGAAGATCTGAAGGCAGAGGAGGAAAGTCTGACAGAGGAGATTACACCAATGTTAAATGTTATAACTGTGGTGAGAAAGGCCACATATCTCCTGACTGCAAGAAGGTAAAGGGTGACAGAGGCAAGGCTCTTGTCACAAAGCAGAAAAGCTAGACAGACACTTCAGACTCTGAAAGTGAGGAGAACTATGCATTGATGGCAAATGCTGATAAAGAAAGTGCTGAAAGCAGTTCTGAAGCTGCTGAAACAAAGGTACCTCAGACTACTTATGCTTTTCATACTGATGATATTAATGAGTTGAGAAGATATCTTAAAACCATGTTTGTTAGCTATAGAGATCAAACTTTAACATGTGAAAGATTAACTTCTGAAAATCTTGCATATAAGAAAAGAAATGATTTCTTAGAAAAAGAATTAGTCATATTCCATCAAACTCAGAAGGATAGAGATGATGCTTTTTATGTTAGGGATGAAGTGCTAAAAATGAATGAATCTCTAAAAACTGAGTTAGAAAAGGAAAGAGAAATAATCAGGATTTGGACTAACTCTGGCAGAATAACTCAAAATTTGCTAAGTAGTGAAAATTGGAAAGAGGGCTTAGGTTATGGAGAAAATAAGAATGATAAAGGAACTGAAGAAATTAAGCCTGTTGTTAAGCAAAAGCCAAAGTTAAAACCTGTTAAGTTTGTAACTGTAAAGTCTGATAGTGAGAAATCAGAAGTTAAAGAGGAATTAACTTCTGACAAACTAAAACAGGAAAAGACAGCTGAAGTAAACATAGGCTTAATGACAAAGAAGCAGCTTAAGCATAAGCTGAAAGATGTCAAGAATTCAAACAAGGTAAAATCACCTAGGAAAAATAGGAATGGAAAGGAAGGTGTGAATAAAAGCAATGATTATAAACCTGTTCCTGATGCACCTAGGAAAACATGTCATAACTGTGGAAGTTCTAACCATCTGGCTTCTTTTTGCAGGAAAAATAAGAATATTAACTCCTTACCTTCGAAATCAGGAGTTAAGAGTCAGTCAGTTAGATACAAACCACAAAATCCTTGTTTTCATTGTGGTAGTTTATGGCATTCCATTTATACTTGTAAGGAATATCATAGTCTGTACTATGATTATTATCAAATAAAACCTTCTTTGAAGAAAGTTTCCATTGTTCCTTCTAGTATAAATTCTGATTCAAAGTCTGATAATGTAAATTCTGATAAGAAAAATGTTAACATAAACTCTGATGCTAAATCCGCTGCAAATGTTAACAAACTTAATAAGACCAAAGGATCCAAGCAAGTCTGGGTCCTTAAAACTAATAATTAGTGGTCCTTATGATTGCAGGGCAACAGGAAGAATATTCTAGTTCTGGACAGTGGATGTTCAGGTCATATGACTGGAAATAAGGCCCTGCTATCAGACTTTGTGGAGAAAGCTGGCCCAAGTGTTTCTTATGGAGATGGAAACATTGGAAAAACATTGGGATATGACAATATCAATCTTGGGAATGTCATCATTAAAGAAGTAGCTCTGGTCTCAGGACTTAAACACAACCTTCTGAGTATAAGTCAAATCTGTGACAGAGGTTATCATGTTGATTTCTTTGAAGAACACTGTGAAATTGTGAGTAAATCTAAAGGCAAAGTTGTTCTGAAAGGATATAGACGTGGTAACATTTATGAAGCTAAGCTTTCAACAAGTGCTGATGGCTCTGCAATCTGTCTGTTAAGTAGAGCATCAATTGAAGAAAGCTGGAATTGGCATAAGAAACTCTCTCATTTAAATTTTAACAATATAAATGAACTGGTCAAGAAAGATCTTGTGAGAGGATTGCCAAACACAGTATTTGCTCCTGATGGTCTTTGTGATTCATGTCAGAAAGCCAAACAAAGAAAATCCTCATTCAAGAGCAAGACTGAATCATCAATTCTTGAGCCTTATCATCTTATACATGTTGATCTATTTGGTCCAGTAAATGTCATGTCTATTGCAAAGAAGAAGTATGCGTTGGTCATAGTGGATGAGTTCACCAGATACACATGGGTGTATTTCTTGCACACAAAAAGTGAAACTGCATCTATCTTGATTGATCATGTCAAACAGCTGGATAAAATGGTCAAAAATTCTGTGAAAATTCTAAGGAGTGATAATGGCACTGAGTTCAAGAATCTGATAATGGAAGAGTTCTGTAAAAGCCATGGAATAAAGCAGGAATTTTCTGCTCCTGGAACTCCACAGCAAAATGGAGTTGTTGAAAGGAAGAATAGAACTCTCATTGAAGCTGCACGTACAATGCTTGAAGAAGCAAAGCTTCCAACCTATTTCTGGGCTGAAGCTGTGCAGACTGCTTGTTTTACTCAAAATGCAACACTCATTAACAAGCATGGAAAAACACCATATGAGATGGTGAAGAAAAAGAAGCCAAATCTGAAATATTTTCATGTATTTGGATGCAAGTGTTTTGTTCTCAAGACTCATCCTGAACAACTATCAAAGTTTGATCTAAAAGCTGATGAAGGAATCTTTGTTGGATATCCACTTTCCATAAAAGCCTTCAGAGTCTATAATTTGAGAACAAAAGTGGTCATGGAATCTATCAATGTCTCTTTTGATGACAAGAAGATCACTGGTCTTAAAGATTTCGTTGATCATGATCAGATGAGATTTGAAAATGAAGACTCATATTCTGATACTGAAAAACCTGACAGTCTAAATTCTGATACTACAAACTCTGACGGATTAAACTCTGATGTTATTGAAACTGTGGTGACTACGTTAAAGGAAGATGCACCTATGCAGGGGGAGCATACTCAAGATTCTACCACATCTCAAGAAACATTAGAACATGCATCTGGCTCTTCAAGTTCTGATTCGTCAAGTTCTGATAAGCCAAGTTCTAATAGTGCTGAAAATCTAAATATACTGAAGAATCCAACACAGAGAGCATAGTTTCAGGGGGAGCATCAGAAAATGAAAATGAAGATAGCATGGATCATGGGGGAGCATCCAGTTCTAGAGAAAACATTCCATCTGCAAGGAAGTGGACAAAATCACATACACCTGATTTGATAATTGGAAATCCTGATGCAGGTGTCAGAACTAGAACAGGTACTTCAAATGAGTGTCTATACAATTCTTTTCTCTCTCAGACTGAGCCAAAGAAAGTAGAAGAAGCTCTTCAAGATGCTGATTGGGTGCAAGCAATGCAGGAAGAGTTGAATGAATTTGAAAGAAACAAAGTCTGGACCCTAGTGCCAAGACCAAAGAATAGATCTGTTGTTGGTACAAAGTGGGTATTCAGAAACAAAACTGATAGTGATGGCACAATTACAAGAAATAAGGCAAGGCTGGTTGTAAAAGGATATTCTCAACTGGAGGGAATTGATTATGATGAAACATTTGCACCAGTTGCTAGGTTAGAAGCCATAAGGATATTTTTAGCTTATGCTGCTCACAAAAAGTTTACTGTCTTTCAAATGGATGTGAAAAGTGCTTTTCTCAATGGAGAATGGGAGGAAGAGGTATATGTTGAACAACCTCCAGGTTTTGTAGATACCAAACATTCAGATTATGTCTACAGGCTTGATAAAGCACTTTATGGACTTAAGCAAGCTCCTAGAGCATGGTATGAGACTTTAGCTCAGTTTCTTCTGGGAAGTGGATTCAACAGAGGGACAATAGACAAAACACTGTTCTACCTCAACCATGGAAAGGACTTAGTTTTGGTCCAGATTTATGTTGATGATATCATTTTTGGATCTACAAATGACAAACTTTGCAAGAAGTTTGCCAAACTAATGCAGTCAAGATATCAGATGAGTATGATGGGGGAACTTAGCTATTTTCTGGGCCTTCAAGTCAAGCAGAATGGGGAAGGCACTTTTATTTGTCAAACCAAGTACACCAGAAACTTGCTAAAGAAATTTGGAATGCAAGATTGTTCAAGTGCATCCACCCCAATGGCCACTGTAACAAAACTGGATAAGGATACCGGTAAATCAGTAGATATTACTGACTACAGAGGTATGATTGGCTCTCTACTCTATCTAACTGCTAGTAGACCTGATATCATGTATGCTACCTGTCTTTGTGCAAGATTTCAAGCAGATCCAAGAGAACCTCACTTAACAGCTGTAAAAAGAATCTTTAAGTATCTTAAAGGAACAGCTGCTCTGGGATTATGGTATCCTAGAGAATCAGATTTTAAACTAATAGGTTACTCAGATGCAGATTTTGCAGGTTGCAAAATTGACAGGAAAAGCACAAGTGGAAGCTGCCAATTTCTTGGAGGCAGATTGGTTTCTTGGTACAGCAAGAAACAAAAGTCAATTTCCACATCAACTGCAGAAGTAGAGTATATTGCTGCAGGAAGCTGCTGTGCACAGATTCTTTGGATGAAGAATCAATTACTGGATTATGGGTTAACATATTTTAAAATCCCTATTTACTGTGATAATCAAAGTGCTATTGCTATGACAGGTAATCCAGTTCAACACTCAATGACAAAGCACATCAGCATCAGGTACCACTTCATCAGGGAACATATGGATGAAGGTACAGTGGAATTGCATTTTGTTCCCACAGATCAACAGTTGGCAGATATCTTCACAAAACCATTATGTGAAGCTACTTTTACAAGATTGGTAAATGAACTTGGAATGGTTTCAGGTTCTTTCTTTAAATCTGCTTAGACTTGTTCTGTGTTATCAGACTTTATGCTCAGTATTTACAGAATTAATATCAGTGTGTATTCTGTGCTAAATTGATAAATGTCTTTAAGTACTGACTGTTGTCTGATATATATTTCTAAACTCTGATAAGTGATATGTTTGTTTTAGTACCTATTCAATCCTATGAGGATAACTGTGCTAGATACTGACCTAGTAGTCTTCAATAAACAAATGACTCCATGAAAGAAGTAATTATTTCAATGGAAATCTTATGACACTAGCAAATTCTGATAATTGAGCTTAGTTAAGTTTACTTTGTATATCTTATTACTAAGTCACAAATTAGAATAATGCTACTCATCTGTTAAGTTCTGATACTAGTAAAACTGCTGAGTGCACTAAGTGCTGATAGACCTCTCTTATCAAAAGAAAAAGCAAAAAGATTAAAGAATAAAATCAGGTACTCCTTTGAGATCTAGAGTAAAAATGTGAAAGGGACGACCCAAGTGCATTGCTGGTATTAAGTAAATATGCATTAGAAAAGCAAAATATTTTCTTGGTGACTTTTCACACTCTATGATTACTGGAGAAATACTCTGATAATAGCATAAATTCTAATAAACAGTCGTGACTCACTTACACTGAGAAGCCACTGTAAAATAGAATTTCAAAAGATGCATAAAATGAGCACAAAACAGATGAGGTGGACTCAAGCATGAACTCATTCATCAGTAGGTTTCAGGACAATGACAGATCTTTAGCAAAAATTTAGTTATGCCTTATTTCTAAGATATACTGAAGTGAATCAGCCTTTACTCTTTGTCTGTTTTTAGCTTAATGCACACACTAATCACTCCATCTGAATGATGAAAATTTCTGTGGTGCTCTATGTTATTTTAGATAAACAGTCATTGTGTCATTTTTGCACAAATTCTGAGGACAAGTTCTAAGTTCCACGTTCTGATGATTAAGTTCTGACGTCCATAACTCAGAACTTGTATGAGTATTTACTAAGATGGGCATTCCTTTTTCGAGTTAAGAAATTATGTTCTGATGACTGTTAAGTTCTGGTATAGGTCTAAGTTCTGATTTCTCAGTCTAATCCTTTACTTGGCTTATCTGTGAATAAAATTTGATAACAGTCTCAGTTCGAACTCGAATATGTTGAAGTGGAAGATTAATAGTCACTATGATTAGGATTAATGGTATTTGTATTTGTACAGTCCATTGTTTCTTGTGTCTTGTGCAGTCTAGACCATGCTTCCTCTTTCCAATGACTGTTACTCTTTTTCAAAGTCTAGGGAGACGAGGTAGAATTAATTCTACCTGTCAGCATTAAATATCTTCGCATCTCTTGGCATTCTCTTGCCTATTTAAACAACCACTTCACATCAGTCTTTCCATCACATTCTTCTCACACATTTATCCTTCTTCTTCTGTCAAAAACACAATGGTTCGATACAACATGTTTTTGAACACACAAACCTTCACAATGGAGCTCAGTTGTGCTGACTGGCAGCAGGAGTGGCATGTAACAGCCATTCCTGAGGAGATATGGGACTCTGTCCCACAGGAGGTGCTAGCTCACCTTCTATTCTTCGAGATGGATTATCATCGCCATCTGGAGCGCCTGGAGGAGGAAAGGCGGGAAGCTATCCGTCAGCAAGAGCGAATCATATGACTCGCCATCTTGTTCGTCGAAGATAGGAAGAGGAAGATGACTTAATCTCATCTTCTTCCTGTTCTTCTTCATCCTCAGCTTTGTCAGGCTTCTTAGCTAGGACTAAAGCTGTTGACGTTAGGATTAGAAGCTTAGGGAAAATCTTGTATAAGTACTGATGTAATTTTCATTTCATCAATGTATTGTCTTGATATATTAATGAAAGTTGTTTTTACTTCAAGATTTTGTCTCTGAGTTATTTTATCTTGTGTTGTTAAATCTTGCTTGATATTCTGATGACCATTTAAATTTTGTCTTTATTTAAGTTCTGATTCTTTGTCAGCACTTATTCATCGAAATTATCTCGGTCATTTTTAATATGATTCATTTTCAGAATATTAATGTTGCAGTGAAAAATACTTCAATCAGTGCTAACGGTTTAAATTTTGAATTAAAACTGTGTCTCTTGATAAATGGAACGGTTTTTCCTTGAAACAAGGCAACTGGGTAAGTAATCATTCTTGTTTTCTCGAGCCCAGTAACTATCCGTTATTACTGCATGTCTGACAGGTGTCCAACGGTAATATTTTTTTGTATAAGTACAGCAGAGAGAAGATTTCTGTAATCTTTTTAATTTCTTCATCTTTTATCTCTCTTCTTACTTTTACTCTCCTTCACTTTACTTTTTCCGTTGTTTTCATACAGATATTATCTCAAACACCTAACAGGCATACTTGAATCTCAATATTTTTTCACATGGCACCAAAGGATTTAATCATTGATAGAGCAAAGTTTGTTCCAAACAACTATGCTGCAATTCTTGATCATGCTGAAGCTCCATCTGAATTGCACTTTGTGCAAGATCTTCTTGCACATAGTGAGGTTGGGTACGCCTTAACTCAGCCTGAATTATTTTCAAGTCAACAAGTTCTGCGGTTCTGGAGGACTGGAGTTTTTGATGATGGTGGTAAACGAGGAACTCCCAGTATTATCTTCCAAGTGGGTGATTCATCCTATGTAGTCACTCCTGGTACAGTACGAAGAGCATTACATCTTCCAGAAGATTGTACCTTCTCTATACCAGAGGAATCAGAACTTCGGGGGTTAATGACTGAATTGGGATATGAAAAGAGTCTGACGAAACTTGGACAGTTGAAACGGGCTAATATCAGAAGAGAATGGAGTTTCTTCTTCGATTGCATCACCAAGGCTTTTGGCTACAAGTGTTCAAATTTTAATGCCATCCCAATTCTGAGTCAGCACATCGGGTATGCTATTATTCATCAAAGTCATTTTGATTTTGCAACTGGGATAATTGGTTTTATTGGGGATAGGATGACAGAGGATCGAGATGTTGTTTATTTTGCTAGATTCTGTCAACTTATTTACACGTATTGTACTGCTGAACCCCAGTTAGTCAGCACTCAAACCCCATCTTTTAAGGTTGCAAAAAGGTACTTTAACGACCTGATAAATGCTGACACAAAGAAATCAATGGTGAGACAATTACAGATTCCTCAGTCTGTGAAACAGATTCTGGTAAATGCTGATCCTGCTACTTACAAATCTGTTTACTTAAATGTTCAACCAACTCACCATAACCAAAATCCATCAACCTCAGTACCTACCTCTCATTCTACTCAACCTACCCTCAGAACTTATCTCCAATCATATCTCTCCACTTCACAGACTGCTCAACCTTCTTCTTCAGCACCTACTGTGAAGCCTACATCCTCTACGCCAAAGAGAACAAAGACTGTTCCTCACACATCTCAAAAAAGGAGGAGAATTACTTTGAGAGATGAATCAGATTCTGAGGATCAGATTCCTTCTTCAGAACCTGTAGTCAATGAAGCTGAGAAGGCAACTTCTCAGAAGGATTCTGCATTTGGGGATTCTAGGCTTCTCAAGAGGCTTAGACGTATGACGGTTCCTGACACTCCCAAGGAATCCAAATCAACAAGGAAGTACAAGAAACAGAGGGCACAAAGGCCAGTTTCAGATGATGAGGAGGAAGCAGCAAAGGAAGGGGATCAGGAATCTCTGATCTCACAAGACAAGGAATTTGCTCCAGTCACTTCTTCTCCATCAACTCCATCTCAGGAACCTGTATCTGACAAGGCTAATTCACCTTCTGTGTCTCTTGTTGATCCAGGCACAAGTGCTGAAATTGATATTCAGAACCTGGTTGTGCCTGAAATACTTTTCTTAGAAGCTCCAACAGCAAATAATCCTTCCACAACACCTGTTACTGATGCTGTTCAAACTCCTGAGTTATCACTCACACCTTCTCTGCATCAAGATGCTGATGATCAGATTTTAGGTGAGCATCAGGATATGGCTGTTGATCAGAACTTAATATTAGATCAGCAATTAGAGGATGCTGAAGCCTCCATTGCTACTCACACTGTTGTCTTATCAGAAGATACTGATTCTCTAAGTTCTGATGCTGCAAATGTTGGAGATACTGGTGAGGCTGCTACAACTGTAGATGCTGATGAAGCAGGTCCTTCAGGACATACTCCTCCACTGACTCTTCCAAAGTCTGAACTGGTAAAGGAGTTTGTTATCGGGGATGCACCAGTACCTTGGAGTGAAACTCCTGCAGGTCAGGAGTGGACTAAGGAATGGAACTTAGTTTCCTGTGTTCCAAATGCTTTACATCTTGCTGAGCACTTGACTAAAGCTGATGAAATGTTACATTCTGATGATTTTAAAACCCAGCTTAGAGTCACTGCATTGAGTACTAAACATTTACAAGGTCTTCATTCTAACACTCATGCAGAGCTACACAAGATTCAGGAGAACTTTATCAAACAGGAACAAGTTTGGAAAATTGATAAGAAAAAGTTCTTCCAACCTACCATTGACAGAGTTGCTTATATTGAGAAAACTCAAGAGAAGCAACAAGCTCAGATTGATCAAATTCTGACAAACCAAGCTTCTCAGCAATCGCAACTTACTGAAATCCAGACCTCAGTGGAACTACTTATCTCTCTTTTATTACCTGCTGATGCCAAAAAGGGGGAGAAGGTAATTAAGTCCAAATGCAAAACCAACAAGACACTGCAAGGAAAGGATGATGGAAAAGATGACCAAGGAAACTCTGGAATGGGTAGTGGTCATAGTCAAGGTAGAAGGTTTACATCAAGACAAGATAGTCACAGAACAAGTTCTGATACTGGGAAAAGAATAAGTTCTGCTGCTGGTAAAAGGATAAGTTCTGATGAACTTCTAGATCTTGATGAGGAAATGTCAAGACAGTTATTTCTTCAAGAAAATCCAGGGATGGACTTGGAAAGTTTAAAGAAAGAAGAAGCCAGACTTAAATCAGAGAAAGTCACATCTAAATCTGAAGCTTCTGGTAAAAAGTTACTTCCAAAACCTAAAGGCATTGTGATCAAAGAAAGGATACATACTGAAAAAACTTTGACTAGATCACAACCACAGATAGATCCAAGATCCAAGGGTAAAGAAAAGGTTGGTGAACCTATCAAGCCTTATGTATCTCCTGAGAAAGAAGAAATTACTGATGGAAAAGATGATCTTGCTCTGACTTCAAGAAAAGTTCTTAAAACAACCTCTGACATGGCTCAAGTTGTTCAGAGTCAAGAAATTGTAAGTTCTGATATTCAGAAGAAGCAAGTAACCTCTGACAGTGCTCAAGTTAACTTGATATCAGAAAATAGATCTAAAACACTCCTACCAGGATTCACTAAAGCAAAACAGACTCAATCTTTGAAGACTACTCCAAGTGGTTTTGAAGCAAGAGTAGTTACTGGAAAGGAAGCTAGAGATAAAACTGGATTGGGAAGTGCTGATGAAAGAAGAGTACACAACACTACCGATGATCCAACTTCCTTGAGTGAACCAGGTATTGGAGCAACTCCTGAGAGATTGAATCAACTAGAATCTGTACAGATGGTTTACCATACCTACTTGAAAGAATACATCATGTTGTATTTCATGACAGATGGTAGGGTTTATCATATAAGACAAAATGCCATTCCTTTGAAGTATTTTGAAGAATTGGAGCATGTACTTTTCTTACTTCAAGTGGATGACAGAATAACAGAGACTGCTGCAAACTACTTAAAAGAACAGATTCAGAGACAGAAAAGGCTTTATTCTGTTAAGTCTGACAGCAGATATGTTCCAAAGTACAGAGATCAAAATGGGGATATTGTTGATATGAAGCCTAATACTGCACAGATCAGAACGTATCTTGGTATTAAGGGACTTGAATTCAATCTTGAATCTGACAAAGCTTATGTCATAAGACTAGACCAGGAGTTAAGGAAAGCAAAGATTAATGATCTCAGAGCTGCAATCTTTCAAATTGGTGAAGATACTGCAGAGCTTAAAGGTGTTAAAAGGAGAATGATTGATGAACTAAGATATGCTGAGAAATGTTTGTTGAAGAACTATCTCAGAACAACTCCTGACATCAGAGAGATCAGAAGTTGATGAAGCCAAGTCGAAGATCTACAACTGCTTAAATTCTAATATTTATGCAGATTGAAGTTGTTATCAGAAGTTGAAATTGGTAAAACTTTAAGGACTGTAAGTTGTAGTTATCTAGTCTATTTCTCATGCATTTGTACTTAATGTTTTTGACATCATCAAATATCTGTTTAACTTGTATATTTTGTTAATTTACAAGTTGGGGAGATTGTTAGATATATTTGATAATGTCATGGCTAATATGTCTTATGTTTAGCTTTCAGATCTTGTGTGAACAGGATAGATCAGTACTTAACTGTTGATCAGTGCTTATACTGGAAGTCAGGACTTAAGGATATCAGTACTTATATTATCAGGAGATAATCATCAGAAGATAGATATCAGAACTTAAGTGCTGAAGGACGATCAGATAAGGACAGTAGCTGATTAAAGGAAAGAAGATAGAGATAAAACATAAGAAGAGATATGCATGAAGAAGGAATTCCATGAAGAATGGAATACTTGGAATAGAAGATATCTGATTGATATATTTTAGGAAGCAGAATTATATTCCATATCAATTAGCGATTATCTTGTAACTGTGTAATATATAAACACAGGCATAGGGTTTACACTATAAGTGTTATCATTATCGAAGTTATTAATATATATAACCCTAGCAGCTCTCGTGATATTTGTTCATCACTGAGAGGTAACAGTTCCATATTGTAACAGAGTTTATTGTTTCAATAAAGTTTGTTTTCTGTTACTCAAGTTCTTTAAGTTCGATTTGAGTGTACTATACACTGTATTCACCCCCTCTACAGTGTGTGTGTGTGTGTGACCTAACATATAATTACAAGGAATAAGGCAAGGTTGGTTGCAAAAGGATATTCTCAACATGAGGGAATTGATTATGATGAAACATTTGCACCAGTTGCTAGATTGGAAGCCATAAGGATATTTTTGGCTTATGCTGCTCACAAAAAAATTACTGTCTTTCAAATGGATGTGAAAAGTGCTTTTCTCAATGGAGAATTGGAGGAAGAAGTATATGTTGAACAAACTCCGGGCTTTGTAGATTCCAAATATCCAGATTATGTCTACAGGCTTGATAAAGCACTTTATGGACTTAAGCAAGCTCCTAGAGCATGGTAAGAGACTTTAGCTCAGTTTCTTCTGGAAAGTGGATTTAACAGAGGAACTATAGACAAAACACCGTTTTACCTCAACCATGGAAAAGACTTACTTCTGGTCCAGATTTATGTTGATGATATCATTTTTGGTTCTACAAATGACAGACTTTGCAAGAAGTTTGCCAAACTGATGCAGTCAAGGTATCAGATGAGTATGATGGGGGAACTTAGCTATTTTCTGGGCCTTCAAGTCAAGCAGAATGAAGAAGGCACTTTTATTTTTCAAACTAAGTACACCAGAAACTTGCTGAAGAAATTTGGAATGCAAGACTGTTCAAGTGCATCCAATCCCATGGCCACTGCAACAAAACTGGACAAGGATACTGGTAAATCAGTAGATATTACTGATTACAGAGGTATGATTGGCTCTCTACTCTATTTAACTGCTAGTAGACCTGATATCATGTATGCTACCTGTCTTTGTGCAAGATTTCAAGCAGATCCAAGAGAACCTCACTTGACAACTATGAAAAGAATTTTCAAGTATCTTAAAGGAACAGCTGATCTGGGATTGTGGTATCCTAGAGAATCAGATTTTAAACTAATAGGTTACTCAGATGCAGATTTTGTAGGTTGCAAAATTGACAGGAAAAGCACAAGTGGAAGCTGCCAATTTCTTGGAGGCAGATTGCTTTCTTGGTTTAGCAAGAAACAAAAGTCATTTTCCACATCAACTGCAGAAGCAGAGTACATTGCTGCAGGAAGCTGTTGTGCACAGATTCTTAGGATGAAGAATCAGTTACTGGATTATGGGTTAACATATTTCAAAATCCCTATTTTCTGTGATAATCAAAGTGCTATTGCTATGACAGGTAATCCAGTTCAACACTCAATGACAAAGCACATCAGCATTAAGTACCACTTCATAAGGGAAATGGATGAAGGTACAGTGGAATTGCACTTTGTTCCAACAGATCAACAACTAGCAGATATCTTCACAAAACCACTGTGCGAAGCTACTTTTGTAATATCCGGGATATATCGTGTAATTATTTTCGCTATTATATAATTATTATGTGTGTTCAGTATCTATTCTGTGAGCTAATTGTTAAGTGTTATCTGTACTTGAATATTCAAGAATAATATTAATTAAGTATTTTAATTTTTATATATCCAAAATAAAATATAGATAATTGTCATATCTTCCTAATTATTTTTATGTTGGTTTATGGATTTATAAGAATCATCTGAAATTTCTAAAATCTTTTTCCGGGTAATTAAAATCTATTTTATAAAAACGGGAACCAACCGACGTCAACCGTTGTTACGTTTTTGGAACCCGAAACTCTTTCGAGAACTCCTTCCTAACCTAATTGTAATATTCCGAGCATATTTCATGTTTTGACTTTTTCGATCCGGCGTACGGTTTGTCCTACGCGGGTCCCGACGCAACATTTTCGATACAATATTCGTTTCGGTAAATCAATAAAACCCGTATTTTCGATAAACGAGAGCTTTTTATTAAACTATCACAATTATCACTTCGTAATACGTGTAACCAGGTGCTGAGACCAAGACCGCAGTACAAATTATACTGATTTGGATAATTATCCCGAAAACCGATACCGTTTGGATCAGTTTTTACAAATAAACGTACCGTTTTATATCCGGAATGATCCAACGGGATCCTAATTTTACGTAATTATAAATAGCCTTTTACTGTATTTTATTTCGTATCAAAATTATTTGCAGACAGATAATTATATAATTTTCAGAGAAAAACCCTAATTTCCTAAAACTGTTCTAAGAATCAAACAAGCATTTGGAGGTGTTATTGAATTCGGTTTGGAAAGCTCGAGTAACCAATCTGAAGGTCTTGAAGAGCTCTACCAGATTCTGTAATCCATACACCTGCAGAAATCAAGGTTATTTTTCTAAAAATTTATTTATTTTCGAATTTATTTTATTAAAAATATGAATTTTTGTTCGGATGATTGTTTGTATGATTTGATGATTGCATGTTGTAGAGCTTGTTTTCCTGATGATTTTCATATGTCATACGTCTGATTTGGAGTTCAATAACATGTTCAAATTTGAGTTTGATTTTCGAATTTTAAAATTAGGGTTTATAACACGTATGAATGTTCTTAATTGAAATTTGGGGGTTTCTTATTCTGTGATAGATTGATGTTGTGTTATAGTGGGTTGTGTTCTCTTTGAAATTTGCAATCTAGTCGTATAAGTTTCATGAACCAACGACGTCTGTAGAGAAGGGAGTTGTGTTTTGAAGTTTTCCGATGTTCGCCGGAAACTGGAAAATTTCACGGCCAAATTCCGGCCAACTCAGGGATTGTTAGGTTGTTTTGATTGCATGGTTATGTTCCTGGTAACCTGTAGATGTGATCTGGAGGTGTTGGTGGGATGAGGACGCCGAGAACGTGTTCTCCGGCCATCCCCGACTTTTTCCGGCGACTGGACTGCAAAATTGCAGTTTGGTCCCTACAGTTTTGAAAACGATGCAGTTTGGTCCCTGTAGTTTCCAGACTTTGCAAAAATTTGATTTCTGTTTTAAAAATGTTTAAAAATCATATTTCCTATTTATTTTTATTATAAAAATTCATTTTTAATTTCTGAAAATTATGAAAATTATTATTTTAATTCTGAAAATTATTTTTAATTCACAAATAAATCTAAATTAATTAGTTAATTAATTTCAGTTTTTTTTTGAAACAAGTTAATTAATTTCAGTTAATTTCTAATTGATTAATTGGTCAATTAATTCGAAAATTAATTGATTAATTAATTTAATTAATTATTAATTGATTTTAATTAATTAATTAATTAGATTTAATTATTTAAAAATGATTTAAAAATTCTGAAAAATAGTTTTGAGCTTTAAAATATTATTCAAAATTGTTTCCAAGGCTCGATAATTATTCTAAAATTATTTCGGAGCCAGAATTGGCCAACCGAACCCTGGTTATTAACCCGAAATTGATCCAACGACCCGTTTTAATTCCGAAAAATGTTTTAAAAATCATTTTAAATACCAGAAAGCCTATTTATGACCCGAGACTTCTTTATAAATAATATATCATTGATTACGTGATGTATTATGTGCTATATGTGTTTGTTAAATGACTATCGGTCTATATATTCGGTGTTTACTTGATTATTGCATAACTTTCAATCCGATAATCGGATTTGGGTAAAACGAAGGGTAGATAGAAGTATGTGTTGAATAGAATTCCATGAGTAAATTATTGATAGATGCTTATGATATGTAAGCAGAAGAGGCAAGGCGTAGGAAAGGGAAACAGTTAGTTGAGGAGTAAGACGATTGTGATTGGTAGCGAGTGCAGTGTAGTAAGCTAATATCATGCAAGTATTCCGAACTTTCTCAAAATATTGTAATACGTGATAGTATGGTTGATATTGCAAGTGCTTTGAAGCACTGAAACCTAAACTCTGATTCCAGTTATTATTCTTGAGCCATAAACCTTATTCCTTCTAGACCATTGATTGTTGTATACCTAAACACAAATCTCAAGTATACGATATTACTCCACAAATACATGTAAACAAAATCCCAAACACTGAACTGAATAACTTGTACATTCAATCATTGTATTCTATGCTTTGAAAGCCCAAATCTTTGAAACCCTGAAATGTTGATTCCTTTGTTATCCAATTCTTTCATTGCCCAGCATCCAAGCTTTTAAATTGCCTTATTGATACTTACAAGGATTGAAACCCTTTCATTGTTAAACATTTATTGTTGTTAATGATTTCGGTTATTGTTTATTATTGCATATTCTGTTATTATGTTAGAATTGGATTGTTTTTATAAAATTGTGGACCAGATTCGTGGTCAGACCATATAATGGTCAAGTTAGGCCAATGTGTGCCTTGGATCCAGTAGTTAGAGCAATGCTGTGTGCCTTGCTCGGGGTTAGTGCGTGACTGATCAGCAGCCTAACCTTGGTTTTTAAATTAAAAGTATAATATCCAATTCTAAATCATAATCCAATGTTCACTTGATATCATAATCATATTCACCTGATGATCATTATTCTCAGTTTTGTCATTGTGACTTGCTGAGCTAGTTAGCTCATTTGTGCGATGTTGTTTATATTCTTTCCAGTTAAAAAGGAACCAGTTGGTAGTAAGGATCCCCAGTCCAGCGCGAGAGCTAGGGGTTCAGGTTGAGAAAGCTGAGCTAGTAGGCTTCTTTTGGGATACTTTAAGTTTGTAAATGTTTGTAATAATGTTTAATACTCAGATTGAGTTTGAAATAGTTGGGATTTGAACGGTTTGTAATATATTAGTGTGTTTGGCTTGTGTGCATACTTTAACCTGTTGCGGTCCATGGTGGTTGGTAAGTAGGGTCACTGCATATATTATTATTGTCTTTATTATTGTTATAAGCAGGTTATAATTAAGGTGTGTGTGTGGACCCCAAACTTCTGACCCGGGTTTGGAGGGCGCCACAGGTTTGGTATCAGAGCTACAGGTTATAAGAAACTGACACAAGCCTAGGTTGACGGGAATGGGTAGAGGGATAGGATTAGAAGTAAGGTATAGGAAGATAGAATGTCGAGAGGTTGAGTGTTATGGTATACCCGGTATTAGTATAGTTTGCGTCGTGGTACGAGATTCTTATATTACGATATGATTTCAGATAGCATAGATGGCCGACTCTTTTATTCCCGTATCAGCTGATCACTCAGAGCCTTCAGTTGGAGCACCAACATCAGATCCACATCCTGTTATTCTACCAGCATTGGCTATTCTACCTCCACCGGTGTTGCAGCCCGTACCATTGCAGGCTATTCCACCTCCAGGCATGAGGCTACCTGTTAGAGGACCCCCACCTGCTGATTCAGGCTTTACTAGTCATTCAGTCACAGGAGTACCTTTCCAGTTCTCTTCCTATCCTGTCCCATATCATCAGTTTGAGGCTTACCTTATGGAGCAACGATTCCTACAGGGTCAGATCCAGGAGTTATTGCATATCATGCGTACCAGAGAGATGGGGAGTGGTGAGAGGCGACTTAGGGAGAGGCTCCAGGCCTTTCGTAGAGCAGCTGCTGTGAGGATTGCTGAGGCTACACATGAGGACATCACCCCTGATTTCCTAGTGGAGTGGGCTAAGTGGGTTCTAGAGGAGCTTGAGGAGATAGGAGGTCCAGATTTGCCATGAGCCAGAGATTCAGAGATGGAGATGCTGAGCAGTGTTGTTACGATTATGTAGTATGTATAGTAGTGTGTAGTGTGTATCAGTAGACTTTTGAGTTGTATTTATAGACTAGCGATGCTGACTAGTAAGTAGGTTGTTGTACCCTTTTTGCTTTTACTTTCGAAGCGTCTTTACGCTTGTACTACCTAAAAACTTTTGATCTATATATCAGTACCTTTTTCCTTTCCAACACTGTCATTTACTTTATTGCACCTGTTTTACTTTACCTTATTTATTGCACCAGTATGCCCTGTGATACCATGTACCCTATTTTCCATAACTGTTTATATTCTGTAAGGAAGCAGGCAATTTATTTAGTTACAACTGTTTTCAAAAAGAAAAAAAAGAGAGATATTCCTATTTTACAAAACTTTTCTTTTATACAAAGATTTAATTCAAAAGCTAAATAAATTGATTGATTCTTTACAGAAAATGCCTCCCAGAAGAAATACCCGCACCAACACCCAGAATGAAGAAACCAACAACAACAACAATAACAACCAAGATGATACAAACCAGAATGTGAACCCAAGACCCATGGACCCAGCAATAGCCCAGATTCTTCAAATCTTGGCCCAACAAACAGTTCACCTGGCACAACAACAGCAGAGACAGACCAATCCCCAGGTAACTTTCAAAACTTTTCAGGCAGTAAACCCACCAGAATTCAAGGGTTCCTTAGAACCAATTGAAGCAAATGTGTGGTTAAAGGAAATAGAGAAGGCATTTGCCTTGGTAAAAGTGAAAGAGGAGCAGAAGGTTGAATTTGCAAGTTACTATCTGAAGAATGAGGCCATCTATTGGTGGGAGATGGTGAAGACATTGGAAAGCACAGATGTTATTACTTGGGAAAGGTTTAAGGAATTGTTTTTAGAAAAGTATTTTCCTCAGTTTGTTCAGGATCAAATGGAGCTGAAGTTTTTAGAATTAAAGCAAGGGAACATGTCGGTAACAGATTATGAGGGGAAGTTTGAGGAATTGTCAAGGTATGTGCCGTCGTATGTAGATACTGATAGAAAGAAAGCTAAGAGATTCCAGCAAGGCTTGAAGCCATGGATTAGAGGGAAGGTAGCTATTTTTGAATTGGATACCTATGCCGGGGTTGTACAGAAAGCTATGATCGCAGAGACAGAGAGTGAGATGTTCCAGAAAGATAAGGAAAGCAAGAAAAGGAAAGTTGAGGGAAATGAGGGTCAGTCACAAACAGGGAAGTTTCCAAATTTTAAGAAGGGCAAGTTTCAGCCAGGGAGAAATTTTAATTTCAGGAGACAAAATGCAGGAGACGGAGGCCAGGGCAATCGTCCAGCTAATGTGAATCAGCCGAATCAGTTAAGATTAACTTTTCCAGATTTTCAAGTATGTGGAAAGAAGCATGGAGGAGTTTGTAACAAGTTGAATGTGGTATGTTTTAAATGCAACCAGAAAGGGCACTACTCGAGGGAGTGCCGAAATCAGCCAGCAAGAGAGCCAGCAAATAAGGATCAGCCTATCCGGAATCCAGCAGTGAAGGTTCCAGTCATTGGATTTACATGCTTTAAATATGGGAAGCCAGGACATATGGCCAGGGATTGCAAGACACCAGCCCCAGTCAGTAATGCATTAAGGATTATGGGATCTACCCCAACAGTGAATGAGACTCCGAGGGCTAGAGTTTTTGACATGTCGGTGAAGGATGCGATCCAGGATACGGATGTTGTGGCAGGTACGCTTAATGTAAATTCTTTATGTGCCAAAGTGTTAATAGATTCGGGAGCAACTCGATCGTTTGTTTCACAAGATTTTGTTAGTAAGTTAAATTGTCCAGTTGGGTATTTAAATGAAATAATGACTGTGGAATTAGCAAATCAAGAACGTGTAACTGTTAACCAAGTTTGTGGGAATTGTGAGATTGAGATTTCTGGTAGTAAGTTTTGTGTAGATTTGATACCGTTTAAGTTAGGAGAATTTGACGTTATATTAGGGATGGATTGGTTATCTAAGCATGATGCTCAGATAGATTGTCGAATTAAGAAAGTAATGGTAAAAACGCCAGACGAAAGAATAGTAACGTTCAAGGGACAGAATCAGGTAAAGAAGTTCTTAATGATGATTCAAGCCAAGAAGTTACTACGACAAGGATGTGAGCATTTCGTAGCATATGTGATTGACAGAAGTCAGGAGCCAGCAAAACTTGAAAATATTCCAGTAGTGAATGAATTCCCCGACGTATTTCCCGACAAATTGCCAGGACTTCCTCCAGATAGAGAAATTGAATTTGCAATCGACTTAGCACCTGGAACCGAACCAGTATCCAAGGCCCCGTATAGAATGGCGCCCGTTGAGATGAAAGAATTAGCAAAGCAATTACAAGAGCTGTTAGAGAAAGGAGTAATCAGACCCAGCGTATCCCCGTGGGGTGCACCGGTATTATTTGTCAAGAAGAAAGATGGAAGCATGAGACTGTGCATCGACTATAGAGAGCTCAACAAGTTGATAATCAAGAATAAGTATCCGTTACCCAGAATTGATGATTTGTTTGACCAATTGAAGGGAGCCAAGTATTTCTCCAAAATCGATTTAAGATCGAGATATCATCAACTGAAAATCAAACCAGAAGATATACCAAAGACAGCTTTTAGAACAAGGTATGGACATTATGAATTTCTAGTAATGTCTTTTGGATTGACCAACGCCCCAGCAGCGTTTATGGACCTGATGAACAGAATTTTCAAGGAATATTTGGACAAGTTCGTTATAGTATTTATAGACGATATTTTGATCTATTCAAAGACGGAGGAGGATCATGCGGAACATTTAAGGACAATTTTGGAGATTTTAAGGAAAAAGAAGTAGCTAAATTGTCGAAGTGTGAGTTTGGCTACAGGAAGTTCAGTTCTTAGGACACATAGTCAGTAATGAAGGGATCAAAGTGGACCCGGCAAAGATCGAGGCAATTACGAATTGGGAAAGACCGAGAACACCCACTGAGGTAAGAAGTTTCTTGGGATTGGCAGGATATTATCGACGATTCGTTCAGAATTTCTCAAGAATTGCAACACCATTGACAAAGCTTACACGAAAGAATGAAAAGTTTATATGGAATGACAAGTGCGAAGAAAGTTTTCAGGAATTGAAGCGGAGATTAATCACAGCACCTGTTTTGTCACTTCCAGACGATCAAGGGAATTTCGTAATTTATAGCGATGCTTCTTACAAAGGATTAGGATGTGTTCTTATGCAACACAACAAGGTGATTGCGTATGCGTCAAGGCAATTGAAACCACACGAACAGAAGTACCCTACTCATGATTTGGAGTTAGCAGCTATAGTTTTCGCTTTGAAGATTTGGAGACATTATTTGAATGGAGAAAAGTGTGAGATTTTCACGGATCACAAAAGTTTGAAATATATATTTACCCAGAAGGAACTTAATATGAGACAAAGGAGATGGTTAGAATTGATCAAGGATTATGATTGCTCGATTAATTATCATCCCAGTAAGGCGAACGTTGTAGCAGATGCGTTAAGTCGGAAGGAAAGGTTAAATGTGTTATCCGTACCTGAAGAGATATATAAAGAATTTCAAAAATTGGAATTGGAGATTAGAATTTACAAGCCTGAGGAAGCAAAAGTGTACAGTATGATTTTCCAACCGGAGTTATTGGAGAAAATAAAAAAATGCCAGAAAGAGGTAATGGATCAAGATATAAATAGTTTGGTAGGTGAGGAATTATGCACGCAACAAGATGATCAAGGTATTCTTAGGTTTTCTTCAAGAATTTGGATTCCACCAGTAACGGAGCTGAAAAATGAAATTTTATAAGAGGCACATAGTTCAAGATATTCCATCCATCCGGGGAGTACCAAAATGTACAGAGATTTAAAGAAGAATTATTGGTGGCTAGATATGAAGAGGAAAATTGCGGAATGGGTTAGCAAATGCTATACCTGTCAGAGAGTTAAAGCAGAGCATCAGAGACCAAGCGGATTGCTACAGCCATTGGAGATTCCAGAGTGGAAGTGGGAACATATTACCATGGATTTCATAGTTGGATTACCAAGGACAAGGGCTAATCATGATGCCATTTGGGTTATAGTAGATAGACTTACCAAGTCAGCTCATTTTCTGCCTATAAATGAAAGATTTTCGCTCGACAAGTTAGTTCATATGTACTTGAAAGAGATCGTAGTTCGTCATGGAGTTCCAGTGTCTATCGTATCCGATAGAGATCCAAGGTTTAATTCAAGATTCTGGAAGAGTTTTCAAGAATGTTTGGGAACAAGATTGAATATGAGTACGGCCTATCACCCCCAAACGGATGGCCAAAGTGAAAGAACGATCCAGACAATCGAGGACATGCTACGTGTTTGTACTATTGATTTCAAAGGAAGTTGGGACGAGCATTTACCCCTGGTAGAGTTTGCCTATTACAACAGTTATCACGCCAGCATTGGGATGCCACCTTATGAAGCCCTTTATGGACGCAAATGTAGATCTCCAGTATATTGAGACGAAGTAGGAGAACGCAAAATACTCGGACCCGAATTGGTGCAGCAGACAAAGGAAGTTGTTGAAATTATCCAGAAAAGATTAATAGCCGCACAAGATCGTCAAAAGAAATATGCAGACCAGTCAAGAAAAGACATGGAATTTGAAGAAGGAAGCTTGGTATTATTGAAAGTATCACCGTGGAAAGGACTAACGAGGTTTGGGAAGAAAGGGAAGCTAAACCCAAGATATGTCGGACCTTTTGAAATCCTAAAGCGTATTGGCAAAGTAGCTTACGAGTTGGCGTTACCTCCGCACATGGAGCACATTCACAATGTTTTTCACATATCAATGCTTAAGAAATATAATCCAGACTCCAGGCATGTAATAGAATATGAGCCAATAGAACTTCAAGCAGATTTATCATATGTAGAGAGTCCGATAGAGATTCTAGAGGAAAGAGAGAAAGTATTGAGAAATAAAGTGGTAAAGTTAGTAAGAGTATTGTGGAGAAACCCAAAGGTTGAAGAGTCAACCTGGGAGTTAGAAAGTGATATGAGAGAAAAGTACCCTCATTTGTTTTCTTAGGAGATTCTGAGGACAGAATCCTTTTAAGGGGGGAAGGATGTAATATCTGGGATATATCGTGTAATTATTTTTGCTATTATATAATTATTATGTGTGTTCAGTATCTATTCTGTGTGCTAATTGTTAAGTGTTATCTGTACTTGAATATTCAAGAATAATATTAATTGAGTATTTTAATTTTTATATATCCAAAATAAAATATAGATAATTGTCATATCTTCCTAATTATTTTTATGTTGGTTTATGGATTTATAAGAATCATCTAAAATTTCTAAAATCTTTTTCCGGGTAATTAAAATCTATTTTATAAAAACGGGAACCAACCGACGTCAACCGTTGTTACATTTTTGGAACCCGAAACTCTTTCGAGAACTCCTTCCTAACCTAATTGTAATATTCCGAGCATATTTCATGTTTCGACTTTTTCGATCCGGCGTATGGTTTGTCCTGCGCGGGTCCCGGCGCAATATTTTCGATACAATATTCGTTTCGGTAAATCAATAAAACCCGTATTTTCGATAAACGGGAGCTTTTTATTAAACTATCACAATTATCACTTCGTAATACGTGTAACCAGGCGCTGAGACCAAGACCGCAGTATAAATTGTACTGATTTGGATAATTATCCCGAAAACCGATACCGTTTGGATCAGTTTTTACAAATAAACGTACCGTTTTATATCCGGAATGATCCAACGGGATCCTAATTTTCCGTAATTATAAATAGCCTTTTACCGTATTTTATTTCGTATCAAAATCATTTGCAGACAGATAATTATATAATTTTTAGAGAAAAACCCTAATTTCCTAAAACTGTTCTAAGAATCAAACAAGCATTTGGAGGTGCAATAGAATTCGGTTTGGAAAGCTCGAGTAACCAACCTGAAGGTCTTGAAGAGTTCTACCAGATTCTGTAATCCATACACCTGCAGAAATCAAGGTTATTTTTCTAAAAATTTATTTATTTTCGAATTTATTTTATTAAAAATATGAATTTTTGTTCGGATGATTGTTTGTATGATTTGATGATTGCATGTTGTAGAGCTTGTTTTCCTGATGATTTTCATATGTCATACGTCTGATTTGGAGTTCAATAACATGTTCAAATTTGAGTTTGATTTTCGAATTTTAAAATTAGGGTTTATAACCCGTATGAATGTTCTTAATTGAAATTTGGGGGTTTCTTATTCTGTGATAGATTGATGTTATGTTATAGTGGGTTGTGTTCTCTGTGAAATTTGCAATCTAGTCGTATAAGTTTCATGAACCAACGAGCTCTGTAGAGATGGGAGTTGTGTTTTGAAGTTTTTCGATGTTCGCCGGAAACTGGAAAATTTCACGGCCAAATTCCGGCCAACTCAGGGATTGTTAGGTTGTTTTGATTGCATGGTTATGTTCCTGGTAACCTGTAGATGTGATCTGGAGGTGTTGGTGGGGTGAGGACGCCGGGACCGTGTTCTCCGGCCATCCCCGACTTTTTCTGGCGACTGGACTGCAAAATTGCAGTTTGGTCCCTGCAGTTTTGAAAATGATGCAGTTTGGTCCCTGTAGTTTCCAGACTTTGCAAAAATTGGATTTCTGTTTTAAAAATGTTTAAAAATCATATTTCATATTTATTTTTATTATAAAAATTCGTTTTTAATTTCTGAAAATTCTAAAAATTATTATTTTAATTCTGAAAATTATTTTTAATTCACAAATAAAGATAAATTAATTAGTTAATTAATTTCAGTTAATTTCTAATTGATTAATTGGTCAATTAATTCGAAAATTAATTGATTAATTAATTTAATTAATTATTAATTGATTTTAATTAATTATTTAATTAGATTTAATTATTTAAAAATGATTTAAAAATTCTGAAAAATAGTTTCGAGCTTTAAAATATTATTCTAAATTGTTTTCAAGGCTCGATAATTATTCTAAAATTATTTCGGAGCCAGAATTGGCCAACCAAACCCTGGTTATTAACCCGAAATTGATCCAACGACCCGTTTTAATTCCGAAAAATGTTTTAAAAATCATTTTAAATACCAGAAAGCCTATTTATGACCCGAGACTTCTTTATAAATAATATATCATTAATTACGTGATGTATTATGTGCTATATGTGACTTGTTAATTGACTATCGGTCTATATATTCGGTGTTTACTTGATTATTGCATAACTTTCAATCCGTTAATCAGATTTGGGTAAAATGAAGGGTAGATAGAAGTATGTGTTGAATAGAATTCCATGAGTAAATTATTGATAGATGCTTATGATATGTAAGCAGAAGAGGCAAGGCGTAGGAAAGGGAAACAGTTAGTTGAGGAGTAAGACGATTGTGATTGGAAGCGAGTGCAGTGTAGTAAGCTAATATCAGGCAAGTATTCCGAACTTTCTCGAAATATTGTAATACGTGATAGTCTGGTTGATATTGCAAGTGCTTTGAAGCACTGAAACCTAAACTCTGATTCCAGTTATTGTTCTTGAGCCATAAACCTTATTTCTTCTAGACCATTGATTGTTGTATACCTAAACACAAATCTCAAGTTTACGATATTACTCCACAAATACATGTAAACAAAATCCCAAACACTGAACTGAATTACTTGTACATTCAATCATTGTATTCTATGCTTTGAAAGCCCAAATCTTTGAAACCCTGAAATGTTGATTCCTTTATTATCCAATTCTTTCATTACCCAGCATCCAAGCTTTTAAATTGCCTTATTGATACTTACAAGGATTGAAACCCTTTCATTGTTAAACATTTATTGTTGTTAATGATTTCGGTTATTTTTTTATTATTGAATATTCTGTTATTATGTTAGAATTGGATTGTTTTTATAAAATTGTGGACCAGATTCGTGGTCAGACCATATAATGGTCAAGTTAGGCCAATGTGTGCCTTGGATCCAGTAGTTAGAGCAATGCTGTGTGCCTTGCTCGGGGTTAGTGCGTGACTGATGAGCAGCCTAACCTTGGTTTTTAAATTAAAAGTATAATATCCAATTCTAAATCATAATCCAATGTTCACTTGATATCATAATCATATTCACCTGATGATCATTATTCTCAGTTTTGTCATTGTGACTTGCTGAGCTAGTTAGCTCATTTGTGCGATGTTGTTTATATTCTTTCCAGTTAAAAAGGAACCAGTTGGTAGCAAGGATCCCTAGTCCAGCGCGAGAGCTAGGGGTTCAGGTTGAGAAAGCTGAGCTAGTAGGCTTCTTTTGGGATAATTTAAGTTTATAAAAGTTTGTAATAATGTTTAATACTCAGTTTGAGTTTGAAATAGTTGGGATTTGAACGGTTTGTAATATATTAGTGTGTTTGGCTTGTGTGCATACTTTAACCTGTTGCGGTCCGTGGTGGTTGGTAAGTAGGGTCACTGCATATATTATTATTATCTTTATTATTGTTATAAGCAGGTTATAATTAAGGTGTGTGTGTGGACCCCAAACTTCTGACCCGGGTTTGGAGGGCGCCACAACTTTTACAAGATTAGTAAAAGAACTTGGAATGGTTTCAGGTTCTTTCTCTAAATCTGCTTAGTTTTTTTCTGATGCATCAGACTTTATGATCAGTATTTACAGAAATTACTCTCCTTGTGTATTCTGTGCTTAAATGAAAATTGCTTAAGTATTGACTGTTGTCTGATGTGACTCTCTAAACTCTGATAATGATATGTCTATTTGTGTAACTATTCCATCCTATGAGGATACATGTGATAGATGATGACCTAGTAATCTTCAATATACTAAAAATCCCATGTTAGAAGTAATTATTTCTGTGAAAATCTATTAACAGAAGCAAATTCTAATATTGAGCTTAGTTTAGTTTACTTTGTCTATCTTATTACTAAGTCGCAAACTATAATAATGCTTCTCATCTGTTAAGTTCTGATGCTAGTAAATCTGTTGAATGTACTAAGTGCTGATAAACCTCACTTATCAAAAGAAAAAGAAAAAGAATCAAGGATTAAGATCAGATACTCCTTTGAGATCTAGAGTAAAAATGTGGAAGGGACGACCCAAGTGCATTGCTGGTATTAAGTAAATATGCATCAGAAAAGTAAAATATTTTCTTGGTGACTTTTCACACTCTATGATTACTAGAGAAATACTCTGATAATGGCATAAATTCTGATAAGCAGTCGTGACTCACTTACACTGAGAAGCCATTGTACAATGGAATTTTAAAAGATGCACAAAATTAGCTCAAAACAAGTGAGGTGGACTCAAGTATGAACTCATTCAATAGTAGGTTTCAGAATAATGACAGGTTTTTAGTAAAGTTTTAGTTATGCCTTATTTCTAAGATGTACTGAAGTGAATCAGACTTTACTCTTTGTCTGATATTTAGCTTAATGCACACACTAAACACTCCATATAAATGATGAAAATTACTGTGGTGATCTATGTTATTTTAGATGAACAGTTTATGTATCAAATTGCATATATTCTGAGGACAAGTTCTGATTGAACGATCTGATGATTAAGTTCTGAAGAATCTATATTAGAATTTATGTGAGGAATTACAAAAATAGGCCTTCATTTTTCGAGTTAAGAAATTATGTTCTGATGATTGTTAAGTTCTGATATAAGTCTAAGTTCTGCTATTAAACTCTGATCCTTTAACTTGACTTATTTGTGGATAAAATCTGAAAACAGTCTCATTTTAAATCAAAATATGTTTGGGTAGAATATTAACAGTCAATATTATTAGGGATAGTGGTACACGTAATGCACAGTTTTTTTTACTTGTTACTTGTGCGCATTAAACCCTGGCTTACACTTCCAATGACTGTTTTTCGTCTTCCCAAGTCTAGGGAGACGAGGTAGAATTAATTCTACCTGTCAGCATTAAATTTCTTTGCGTCTCCTGGCATTCTCCTGCCTATATAAACGAACACTTCACATCAGCCTATACATCAATTCCTTCCTCAAACACTTACTCTCTTTTCCCTCTTATACACAACATCATGGTTAACTACAATATGTTTTTAAACTATGAGACCTTCAACATGGAGTTAAGCTGTGAAGCCTGGCAGCAGGAATGGCACGTCACTGCCATTCCTGATGAGATATGGGACTCAGTTCCCCAGGAGGTACTCACCCACCTCCTGTTCTTCTATATGGACTACCATTGCCATCTGGAGCGATTGGAGGAGGAAAGGCTGGAAGCTCTCCGCCAGCAAGAGCGAATCATCATACTTGCTATTCTGTTTGTCGAGAGTAGGAAGAAGAAATAACTTAATTTCCTCTTCCTATTTTTCTTCATCGTCATCCTTGCCCTGCTTCTTGAGCTAGGACTAAGGCTGTTGATGTTAGGTTTAGAAGCTTAGGATAATCTTGTAAAGCTCTGATATAATTTAAATTTCATGAATGTATTCTCTTGATATATTAATGGAATTTCCTTTTTCTTTGCAAGTTTTTGTCTCTGAGATGTTTGTAACTTAAGTGCACTGATAAATCCTGATATATCTATATTCTGATGACCATTTCTATTTTGATTTAAATTAAGTTCTGACCTTACAATTTCAGTACTTATTTACTTAATTTATTTTGGTCATTCTCAATCTTGACTTTTTCTCAGAATATTGGAGTTGCAGTGAAAAATAATTGAATAAGTGGGAACAGTTTAAATTTTGAATTAAAACTGATTTACCTCGATTAATGGAATTACTTGGTAAGTGGAACGGTTTTTCCTTGAAAAACTGTAAGTGGGTAAGTAATGATTACTGTTTTCCCGTGCCCATTAAATATTCATTATTGCTGCATGTCTGACAGGTGTCCAACGGTTATATTTTTTTTACCAAGTATAAGTAAGAGAGAGAGAAGATTATACAATCTTTTATTTACTTTTTCAACTTTATCTCTCTCTTTGCTTTTACTCTCTTTCATCTCCTGACGTTGGTTTTTCATACAGACATTTTATCAAACACCTAACAGGCACTCTTAAATCTCGATTTTTCTCATGGCACCTAAGGATTTGATCATTGATGGAGCTAAATTTGTTCCAAACAACTATGCTGCAATTCTTGATCATGCTGAAGCTCCATCTGAATTACATTTTGTGCAAGATCTTCTTGCACACAGTGAAATCGGGTATGCATTGACCCATCCTTCAGTCTTTTCCGGCCAACAAGTTCTGACATTTTGGCGGACTGGTGTTAGGTCCCAATGTTTTTGTAGAAGGGGGGGTTGAATACAAACAGTACCGAATAATCGAATTAAATGCGGAATAAAAAATGTGAAACAAAATTCAAGTTAAATAAAAATATTATTAAACTTGAAAGGTGTTACAACAACTGTATCGATTACAAGGAATTAATCTCAAATTAATTATCACAAATTTAGAATAAATTCGACATGAACTTTTTCTATTTTTGCAATAATTAGAATCAAATGCTAAACGCGATTTGAGATTAAGTTCTAGGGATTTTGATCCGCTAGATTGTTACACAAGAACAAGAGAATAATTTCTAGTTGATTGGATTTAACTTTACAAACTAGAAATTTAATCTTGAAGTAAGCAGATGAAAAATGAAATATTTGTTGCGGCTGCTGTGTTCTTGTTTTTGACTTGTGTATTGGATGGATGATTTTTAACTGCTGCTTGTCTGCTTCTTTTTAATCAACAGAATAGAATTGAACTGGAAAGACAATCCTGAGCTCAGCAAGACAATCGGTAGGACAATGGATTGAACTAGCAAGACAATCTGAATGAACTAGCATGACAATCAGAATGAACTAGCATGACAATCAGAATGAACTAGCAAGACAATCCTCCTCCTAGTGTAACTTTCGGTGAGACTATTGAAAATGGCCTAGCATGACAATCGGTATGACAATCCTGATTGTCATGCTAGTTCATTTTCAATTGTCTTGCTGATTTAATGCAGATTTTAATCCAATTTAAATTCTGAAAATTCCTAAAATTAATTCAGAATTAATTAATCAATTAATTCAATTAATAAATAAATTATTCTTCGCAGATATAATTTATTTTCTTAATTAAATTAGATGACTTAATTAATTAATAGAGAATTAATTCTAGTCTTGAGCAGCAACCATGCTTCTGTAGATCTTCTGAAAATCACTGAAAATTATGAATCAATTCCACCACTTCAACGTTGACACTCGATGTACTGTCTGGTTCATGAGTGACTAACTTCCGTGACGTTTCTTCATGTCTTGACTTTGACACTTTGATTTTCTTCAGATTAAATCCTTGTAATTAATGATACTCTGACGAGATCTCTGTCACTTGATTAAATCCACGATCTTGATTTATATCACTGAGGCATGATCAACTTCTTGAACTTCTTCCAGTGAATTAACTCCTCAAGTCTGTAGATGAACCTTGTTCTGAATCCTTTGACAGATATTACTTTGCGAGATCTCTCTGACGGTCGATCCACTATTTACTTATTACATTCTTATTTGAGTTGAGTTGAATCCTCGAATATACAAATAGGCTATGACATATGACTTACAATCTCCCCCTATTTGTTTGTTAGACAATAACACACAAATACCTAGAGGATAACTCAACTAACAAAATAAGAAAAAGATATAAACATACATGCAAAGTAAATAGTAGAAAAGTTCTGGACTAGATTTAACATTTTCCAGATTCCAAGTAGATGTTCCTCTAGACTGAACATATCTTCAAGTAGTTCCATCTTCATTTGTACAACCACATTTCCTGTTGAGAAGCCCATATCTCTTGCTTCTCCCCCTATGAGAATCAACTGATTAAAGAAGATCACCTTCGTTTTACCACCTCTCCCATACAATAGGATCCGCAGATAAAAACCAATGGTACTCCCCTAACAGCTTCTTCCCTTATCAGAAAATCACCTTGTGTTTACCACCTCTCCCGTTCAATAGGATCCGTAGTTACAAACAACAATGGTGTGGAGTAGTGTACATTTTTAGGATCTTTTTCTTCCTCTCTGCTATTTCTCCCCCTTAGTTGAGGAATCCTCCAAACTATTACTTAAGCTTTTATCTCCCCCTTAAAGAAGGAATGTATTCCGTCGTCTGAAGGAGTTCTCATATTTCACTTGGTTGGAAAAGAAATAACAAGTAGTTTCTCTTTCTTCCTCACTGTGAGTGTGTGATTGTGTTTTAGTGTACCTCACATGTGTTTCACTCTTCTCTCCACTCGTGTTTACACTCATTCTCACAAGTGTATCACTCTTCTCTCATAGCTCCATAATCCAGCTGTACCTGCAAGGAAAATCACCTTAGCCATCCTTAAGGAGGTCACAGGTGGTGCAATGGGAGTTCACAAATCCCCATCCTTGTTAAACTCGTCAGATGAATCTGAGTCATAATTTACAAGTTACTAGTTTCCCTTTTAGGGTTCCAGATTTAAATTCTGGGAAGGTAAACAATGATCCAACGATTTTAGCATAAAGATCAAAGTTCCCTTCTAATGTCTGTGAAGACACTTCCTTGTGACTCATCAGGTAATATCTGAATCATTGTCAACAAGTTGCCGATCTGCACCTATGTCAGATCCACTATCCGCAGATGCATCCAGGGGATTTAAGCCTGGGGAGGTAGACACTGACCACTGACATATGGCTTTTGGATCAGTATCCTCTCCTAACACCTGTAAAGGCAATTGGTCCACTAACGAACCTTGAACAATCGAATCTGACCTTAAAATGGTCGAAACTCTTGTTTCCGTCAACTCATCCTTTGTGTGTGTAAACTTTCCTTGTGCATCAAGAATTGTTTATATTTGAAGTGGTGACACACATCGGATACCTTGGCCGACAGGCAAAATTCAATAGACTCACCCTGTTGAGAGAATGAATCTAGTAACTGTTTTTGTGCCTTTTCAGCCATTACATCTTTTTGAGAAGATGTATGGGGGCTAGCAGTTGTCTCGGTTTAAATACTACTCATCTATGTAGGAGACAGAGCTACTGGGTTGACTACAGAACCTTCCTTATGTGGTGCACTAAGGCACTATCTCCCTCACGCTCATTCATACTACATTTAGTGGTAAGAGAGTGTTGGTTGGTTCTGTTTTTGTATTTGTCTTTACAGTTTGGGATAGATGTTGTGGGTTTTCAACCTCATGACTGTCAATGAAAGAAAGTCATTGGAGACTGAACCTGTAACACAGAACATATGGTAATAGAGAGAAAATGATTTACAATAGTGATTTCAAAAGATTTTACATGAGATAAGAAATCACTAATGTAGAAAGAAGTTTGATTTTGTTTTTCAATATGAATGAGTTTTTGATAAAATATTGATCACTTAGGGTAAAGTCTAAGTAATTCTCATTCATGTCAAAAGCTTACAAATATCTGCAACATAATGTTAACAACATATCATCGACCGATACTTGTCAAGTACTTTAGATACTAATTGTTATGTTGCATAAACAATATACCACTGCACATATAAAACAATATGATTGTGCTTAGTGATAAGATAGTTACTAATATGACGACTCTACTTATTCATATAAAACTGTAACTGCAGTTAGAGTGCCATACCATGTCCTTGATGATTGCTTGAGCAGTATACTAGTTCATATCAACCTGAAGTGAGATTGTGAAGAAGAGATTGCATAGTCCAATAGATCTGCAGCTGCAAAGTCCATCAACTGTGGTGCACTGACTTCCTCTTTTAACTCACCAATCAGGAGTACACTTGTACACATCTTACTAGAGTACAATTCCAAGTGTAATGTGCAGCAGGTGCCTGATATGTCGTAATATTCTCAAGTCTCGTCACTGGTGCTATATGTTAGATACTGCTTCCTGATAATAACCTAGCACAATATACAAAATTACAATGATAACATTCCCAGCTTGCAAACAGCCATATCCCTCAGATAAACCTTTGCTGTTATCTCCAAAGGTAATCAGGGGCCCAGCTTTCTCAATCCTCATTTGATAGCAGGGCTCTATCTCCGGTCATATGTCTTGATGATCCACTGTCAAGAATCCACACTACCGGTTACACCTGTATACTGCCCTACACTTCAAATGGATTAGACCTTCTTCGGAACCCAAACTTGGTTGGGCCCGGCATACTTGTAGAATTGTCCTTTGTCATGCAAAACAACATTTTTAATTTTAACGATCTCAACATTCTCAATGACTGAACATTTGACCTTGTAAACAGCCTTAACAAATTTCTGTTTAAGCTTAGGCACAAATGTCTCCTTTCTAGCCTTAGAAGGACTAGCAGTCTTAGACCTATCATGCTTCTTGTTATTCACATGCTGACGAGGAGTAGTCTTATCATTAGACACATGCTTACCATTAAAATAAGCATACATCATATTAAAAGCACAAGACATACAATAAGCAACACCACATGCTTTATGAGAGTGATTAACAGCAGGCAATTTATGCATGGTAGACATGGCATTTTTGTTAACCAACTCATGTGTGTCTGAGTTAGTCTCAGTTGCTTTCACAACTTTGACTGGAACTTTCGACACACTTGACTTGGAAACAACCTTCTCATTAGCAAGATCTTCAGCACTTATTTCTTCTTGAATAACAGAAGAGGTCGCATCAAATGGTTCAGCAATTGATGCTTTATAGAGGGGTTCATCAACACCCTTAAGCACATGTGGTACTTCCCTCCCTTTAGCACAGACATGAGGAGGGGAGTTTATGCCTAATTCTCCAATAGCAGCATTATAATCATATCCTATTCCAGATGTTTGATTAACAGCTTGCTTACTGTAGAACTCTTTAGCCTTCGAACAAGAATTGAAGTAGGCTCTAACCTTAGTCTCAAGACCGGTGATCTTGTCTTTGAGAATAGTTTCGAGTTTTCTATAACAGTCAACTCTATTCTCTAGAAAAGATACCTGTTCTTTTAATTTGTCTTGATTAATATGCACAAGTCTTAATTCATTGACCTCTTTCTCAAGGTCTGTGGTCTTTAAACTTAACAGTTCATTATCACGACGTGCACAATCTAAGTTACCTCTTAGATGATAAACCATTTCAGCATCAGAAAGTTTTACCTCTATTCTTGACGATGAAGCTTTTCCATCAATAGCCATAAGAGCAAGATTTCCTTCATCTTCATCTTCACTGTCAGTATCATCCCAGCTTCTTCCCTTTGCCAGATAAGCCCTTTCAGAGTTCTTTCTTACTTGCTTTGGCTTCCTACATTCTGTGGCAAAGTGTCCCAACTCATTGCAGTTATAGCATCTAATGGTGCTTCGATCAACCATCCCTGTTTTGTACCCACCACTGCTGGTGTTAGAGGATGAAGATCCACCTTTCTGGAATTTGTTGTAGTTGGACTTGTACTTAAGCTTGGGATTCCTCCTGAATCTGACATGGGAGAATCTCTTGACAATTTGGGCCATTGATTCATCTTCCAATTGCTCCAGCTCTTCCAAGGAATAAAAATCATCACTTGATTGATTTGTAGTAGGAAGATCATATTCTTCTACTAACTCATTTTCCTCACCCTTGGAAAACTGTACCATTCTTTCTAACTGTTGAGATTGTTGTTGTTGTTGACCTTCAGCTACAAGTGCAGTAGATGTGCTGACCATTCTATCCTTCCCGTAGACTTCCTTCTATTGAATCTGCTCCAACTCATAGGTTTTTAACACTCCATAGAGCCTGTCCAAAGAAATCTCACTCAGATCTCTAGCTTCTCTAATGGCAGTGATTCTATGTTCAAGATGAGCTGGCAGTGTTAAAAGGAACTTTTTGTTGACCTCCCTGATTGAATAATACTTTCCATTGATGTTCAGGTTGTTGATCAACGCATTGTACCTCTCAAACACTTCAGTAATTCCTTCTCCTGGATTTGATTTGAAATGTTCATATTCAGAGGTTAGGATTTCCAACTTGTTCTCCCTAACTTCCTCTGTGCCTTCATTAATCACCTCAATAGTTTCCCACATGTGTTTGGAATTTTTACAGTTCATCACATGTCTGTTCATCAAGGGATCAAGGGAATCAATTAATATTAATTGAAGGCTGGCATCCAAGGAGGCTTCTTCCTTCTCAGCAGGAGTAAAATCTTCAGGCTCTTTTGGATAGGTTCTAGCTTCAGTAGTCACCACACCATCTATTATTACCTCCGGTTCAATAACCATCGGAGTTTTTATACCCTTCTTTAACAAGTTTGAATATTTGGGATTTGCAACTTGTAAAAATAATAGCATCTTCTTCTTCCACATGATATAATTCTCTTTATCAAATTGTGGAATTTTAACGGTTCCAACTTTATGTGAAGTCATTATGAATTTTTGAATAAATAAAAATTCAAGGAGTTGAAAAATCACAAAAGTCTAGGATCTTGATTTGTTCGTTAATCAGAAGGCTCTGATACCAATTGTTAGGTCCCAATGTTTTTGTAGAAGGGGGGGTTGAATACAAACAATACCGAATAATCAAATTAAATGCGGAATAAAAAATGTGAAACAAAATTCAAGTTAAATAAAAATATTATTAAACATGAAAGGTGTTACAACAACTGTATCGATTACAAGGAATTAATCTCAAATTAATTATCACAAATTTAGAATAAATTCGACATGAACTTTTTCTATTTTTGCAATAATTAGAATCAAATGCTAAACGTGATTTGAGATTAAGTTCTAGGGATTTTGATCCGCTAGATTGTTACACAAGAACAAGAGAATGATTTCTAGTTGATTGGATTTAACTTTACAAACTAGAAATTTAATCTTGAAGTAAGCAGATGAAAAATGAAATATTTGCTACGGCTGCTGTGTTCTTATTTTTGACTTGTGTATTGGATGGATGATTTTTAACTGCTGCTTGTCTGCTTCTTTTTAATCAACAGAATAGAATTGAACTGGCAAGACAATCCTGAGCTCAACAAGACAATCGGTAGGACAATGGATTGAACTAGCAAGACAATCTGAATGAACTAGCATGACAATCAGAATGAACTAGCATGACAATCAGAATGAACTAGCAAGACAATCCTCCTCCTAGTGTAACTTTCGGTGAGACTATTGAAAATGGCCTAGCATGACAATCGGTATGACAATCCTGATTGTCATGCTAGTTCATTTTCAATTGTCTTGCTGATTTAATGCAGATTTTAATCCAATTTAAATTCTGAAAATTCCTAAAATTAATTCAGAATTAATTAATCAATTAATTCAATTAATAAATAAATTATTCTTCGCAGATATAATTTATTTTCTTAATTAAATTAGATGACTTAATTAATTAATAGAGAATTAATTCTAGTCTTGAGCAGCAACCATGCTTCTGTAGATCTTCTGAAAATCACTGAAAATTATGAATCAATTCCACCACTTCAACGTTGACACTCGATGTACTGTCTGGTTCATGAGTGACTAACTTCCGTGACATTTCTTCATGTCTTGACTTTGACACTTTGATTTTCTTCAGATTAAATCCTTGTAATTAATGATACTCTGACGAGATCTCTGTCACTTGATTAAATCCACGATCTTGATTTATATCACTGAGGCATGATCAACTTCTTGAACTTCTTCCAGTGAATTAACTCCTCAAGTCTGTAGATGAACCTTGTTCTGAATCCTTTGACAGATATTACTTTGCGAGATCTCTCTGACAGTCGATCCACTATTTACTTATTACATTCTTATTTGAGTTGAGTTGAATCCTCGAATATACAAATAGGCTATGACATATGACTTACAACTGGGCACTTTGATAATGGTGGTACACATGGTACTCCCAGTATTGTTTTCGAAGTGGATGATTCTACACATGTGGTAACTCCTGGTACAATTCGAAAGGCTCTACATTTACCAGAACGATGTATTTTTTCAATCCCGGAGGAATCAGCTCTTAAAGAATTAATGGCTAGTTTGGGGTATGAGCAGAGTTTGGCAAAGCTTGGGCAGTTGAAACGGGCTCATATCAGAAAGGAATGGAGCTTCTTCTTCGATTGCATCACTAAAGCTTTTGGGAATAAGTTTTCCAACTTTGATGCCTTCTCTATAATGAGTCAGCACATCGGGTATGCTATCATTAACCAAACTCATTTCGATTTTGCAAAAGCTGTGATAGGTTTTATTGGGGATAGGATGACAGAAGATAGGAATGTTGTCTACTTTGCTAGATTTTGTCAGCTTATATATAATTTTTGTTGTGCTGATGAACCCCAACCTACCACTGACTTCACTCCACCTTTCAAAATTGCAAAACGAGCCTTTAATGATTTAGTAAATGCTGATCTTAAGAAAATAGTGGTTAGACCTTTACAGATTCCTCAGTCTGTAAAACAGATCTTGGTAAATGCTGATCCTGACACCTATAGATCTGTTTATCCTGATATCCAACCTACCACCACATCTCAAATACCACAGCAACCAACAGAACATACCACTCATACTACTCAACCATCTGAGAACATATCTCAAATCATATCTCTCCACTTCACAGACAGCTCAACCCTTATCCTCAACACCTACTGTGAAGCCTTCATCTTCCAAGCCTAAGAGGACAAAGACTGTTCCTCAAACACCTCAGAAGAGAAGGAGGATTGTTTTGAGAGATGAATCTGATAGTGAGGAACATGTTTCTACATCAGAACCTGTTGTCAAAGAAGCTGAGAAAGTTCATTCTCAGAAGGATTCTGGAATTGGGGGATCTAAGCTTCTCAAAAGGCTTAGAAAAATGACTTCTACTGAAACTCCCAAGGAATCCCCACCTTCAAAGAGATACAAGAAACAGAGAGCTAAAATGCCAGTTTCAGATGATGAGGATGCAGCAGCTAAGGAATGAGATCAGGAATCTCTGATCTCACAAGAACAAGAATCTGCCAACGCCACTGCTTCTCCATCAACTCCAACTCAGGAAGCTACTACTGAAAAGGCCAACACAACATCTGTGTCTCCTGTTCAAAAGTCTGTATCTCCTGTTGATTCAGGCACAAGTGCTGAAATTGATATTCAGAACCTGGTTGTGCCTGAAATACTTTACTTAGAAGCTCCAACAACAACTATTCCATCAACAAAACCTGTTACTGATGCTGCTCAAACTGAAGAATTATCTACTACACCTTCTCTGCATCTAGATGATGATGATCAGAATATAGGTGAGCATCAGGATATGGCTGTTGATCAGAACTTGGAACCAGATCAGCAATTAGAGGATGATGCTGAAGCCTCAATTGCTTCTCATACTGTTGTTTTATCAGAAAATGCTGATTCTGAAAGTTCTGATGCTGCAAATGCTAGAGATACTGGTGATGCTGCTCCAAATACAGATGCTGATGAAGCAGGTCCTTCAGGATATGCACCTCAACAAACTGTTCTTAAATCTGAACTAATTAAGAAGTTTGTCATCAGAGAAGCACCAGTACCTTGGAATGAAACTCCTGCAGGACAGGAGTGGACTAAGGAATGGAACTCAACTACCTGTGTTCCATCTGCAAAGAATTTTGCTGAGCACTTGACAAAAGATAATGAGATGTTAATTACTGATGATTTCAAAACACAGCTTAGAGTCACTGCATTGAGTACTAAACATCTACAAGGTCTCCATTCAACTACTCATGCAGAGTTACATAAGATTCAGGAAGAATTAATGAAGCAAGAACAAGTTCAGAAGATTGACAAGAAAAAATTCTTCCAACCTACCTTTGACAGAGTTGCTTATATTGAGAAGACTCAAGAGAAACAACAAGCTCAGATTGATGATATTCTGAAAAATCAAGCTTCTCAGCAATCTCAACTTAATAAAATCCAAGCCTCAGTGGAATTGCTTGTCTCTCTTCTCTTACCTGCTGATGCCAAAAAGGGGGAGAAAGTAATTAAGTCCAAATGCAAAACTGATAAGACACTGAAGGGGAAGGATGATGAAAAGGATGATCAAGGAAACCCTGGCATGGGTAGAGGTCATAGTCAAGGTAGAGGTTTCTCATCAAGAAAAGCAGAAATCACAAGTCATAGAACAAGTTCTGATGCTAGAAAAAGAATTAGTTCTGCTACTGGTAAAAGGATAAGTTCTGATGAACTTTTAGATCTTGATGAAGAAATGTCAAGATAGTTATTTCTTCAGGAAAATCCAGGAATGGACTTGGAGAGTCTAATGGAAGAAGAAGCCAGACTTAAATCAGAAAAAGTCACATCTAAATCTGAAGCTTCTGGTAAAAAGACACTTCCAAAACTCAAGGGCACTGTGATAAAAGAAAGGACAAATTCTGAAGCAACCATGGCTAAATCACAACCACAGATAGATCCAAGGTCTAAGGGTAAAGAGAAAGTTGGTGAACCTATCAAGGTTTATGTGCCTCCTGTGAATGAAGAAATTACTGATGAAGATGATGATCTTGCTCTGAATTCAAGAAAAGTTTTTAAGACAACCTTTGACATTGCTCAAGTTGTTCAGAGTCAAGAGATAGTAAGTTCTGATATTCCAAAGAAGCAAGTAACCTCTGACATAGCTCAAGTTAACTTGATATCAGAAGATAAATCAAAGACACTCCTACCGGGATTCACCAAAGCCAAACAGACTCAACCTTTGAAGACTGCTGCAAGTGATTTTGAAGCAAGAGTAGTTACTGGAAAGGAAGCAAGAGACAAAACTGGATTGGGAAGTGCTGATGAAAGAAGAATACAGAAAACTACCAATGATCCAACTTCCTTGAGTGAACCAGGTATTGGAGCAACTCCTGAGAGATTGAATCAACTAGAATCTGTACAAATGGTTTACCATACCTACTTGAAAGAACACATCTTGTTGTACTTCATGACAGATGGTAGGGTTTATCATATAAGGGAAAATGTCATTCCACTGAAGTATTTTGAAGAACTGGAGCATGTATTATTCTTACTTCAAGTGAATGACAGAATAACTGAAAGTGCTGCAAACTATTTAAAGAATCAGATTCAGAGACAGAAAAGGCTTTATTCTATTAAGTCTGACAACACATCTCTTCCAAAGTATAGAGATCACAAGGGTGATATAGTTGAAATGAAGCCCAACACTGCTGAGATTATAACTACCTTTCTGGGTTACAGGGATGTGGAATTCAATCTTGAGTCTGATAAGGCATATTTGATCAGACTGGATCAGGATATAAGAAAAGCTAGAATTAATGATCTCAGGGCTGCAATCTTTCAAATTGGTGAAGATACTGCAGAGCTTAAAGATGCTAAAAGGAGGATGATTGATGAACTCAGATATGCTGAGAGATGTTTGTTGAAGAACTATCTCAAAACAACTCCTGACATTAGAGATCAAAAGATGAAGCCAAGTCAAGATCTACAACTACTTAAATTCTGATATGAATACAGACTGAAGTTGTTATCAGATGTTAAAGATTGGTAAAGCTTTAAGGACTGTAAGTTGTAGTTATCTAGTCTAATTCTCATACATTTGTACTTAATGTTTTTGACATCATCAAATATCTGTTAAACTTGTATATTATGCTAATTTACAAGTTGGGGGAGATTGTTAGATATATTTGATAATTGTCATGGCTAATATGATTTATGTTTCGTTTTCAGATCTTACTTAAACAGGATAAATCAGTACTTACTAGAAGTCAGGACTTAAGGATATCGATACTTATATTATCAAGAGATAATCATCAGAAGATGGATATCAGAACTTAAGTACTGAAGGACGTTCAGATAAGGAAATCAGTTGTTTAAAGGATAGAAGATCGAGACAAACATAAGAAGAGATATGCATGAAGAAGGAATTCTATGAAGAATAGAATACTTGGAAGAAAAGCTATCTGATTGATATATTTTAGGAAGCAGAATTATATTCCATATCAATTAGCGATTATCTTGTAACTGTGTAGTATATAAACACAGACATAGGGTTTACACTAAAAGTGTTGTTATATTCGAGAAGTTTATTCATTGTAACCCTAGCAGCTCTCGTGATATTTGTTCATCACTGAGAGGTAACAGTTCCATCCTGTAACAGTTCCATACTGTAACAGAGTTTATTGTTTCAAAAAGTTTGTTTTCTGTTACTTGAGTTATTAAAGTTCGATTTGATTGTACTATACACTGTATTCACCCCCTCTACAGTGTGTGTGTGACCTAACAATAGCTCTCAGGTGATTAATTTACATTGAGCTGCCAGTTACTTAAGTTATTTACATCTGGCAGCAAAATAAACTCTTGAGCTCTGAAACCAGAACACACGCGCGGCAGCATCTGGAAGTCACGCGCGAATTTTTATTTGCTGATTCAGTCAACACTCGAAATCCACGCGCCTGCAAGTGAATACAGCCGAGGGGTTTTGTTTTGCTTTTGTTTGTCCTGTCGCCGTACAAACAAAAGGTTTGATCGCCACATGAGATTTATTCACAGTCTTCATCTCCTGTGTTGCGACAGTTCCCAGGGTAAACCGATCGCCACAAACATTTGTACCGACTATCTCCTGTAGGTTTTGTTGTAGCCACAACCGAGTATTTTTGTAACCATTAATTATTTTTGATTTATTTATTTTTCCATAAAATTTAAATTTCTTAAATTTAAATTTTTCTTAAATAATAATTTACGTTTAATTTAATTTTTATGAAAATTCGAAATTCTTGAAAATTAATTTTCTCGTAATTATTTATTTTTGATTAATTTATTTTCTAAGAAAATTAAAAATACTGGAAATTTAAATTCTTCTTAAATATTATATTAAGGGTACTCAAGAATTGGTATACTCAGGATTCCTCCGGGCTTTTAAAGTGGATTTTAATCTTTTGTAGAAAACGAAGACCATGTGCTATTCAAACGAAAATTATAAATAATACAAACGAAAATTGTGGAACTTCCTCAAAGGCTTACTCCATAGGATACCACTGGGTTTTCAGACGCAGGGAATGAATGAAATTCTACGGGTACAATTTTTCTCGAAGATTTTAAGACAACTCTATGATTCCAGATTATACAGTCACACAATGGTTTGTACCAATGCTATATTTATCCGAGAATCAATGAGATCATACATGCAAGAGTTGTGGAGGTCAGAGAGAATAGGAATTGTGGAGGTTAGAGAGAATAGTAGGGACAGAAAAATATATCAGTTACATGCATTAAGGTTGGAACCTCAGGACAGAATGTAAGAGTTATTGATAGCTGAATCAGAAGAAGCTCAGGTAGAATTACTTGAGGGACTGGACGTCAGGGCAGTGTTTCACTTGTCAGGGAAGTTTAGTCGCATCAGATTCACAAGGAGTACATAAACTATATCCAAAGATCAAGTCTATCTATTCTGAAGCAGAAACTCTTACAGATTCAGTTCAAGGGGTGATTACAAGACTGAGAATGAGACATAAACAAGATTTGATAGCTACAGGTATGACAAGACATATGTGTCAAGTAACTATCTGGGGTTTTGCTACAACAGAACGAGAAGCTTGACAAACAAGGATGAGTAGGGATTCAGTTGAAGAGCTGTGACAAATGTGGAATGTTTTCTTAAGGAAACAGCTAGTCAAAACTTACAGTGCAAGTGAAAGAGTTGGGATGGATCAGATGACGAGAATCATGAATATCTTGCTCTCATAGCGATCTCTGAAGATGGTCCAACTCACATATCTCAGGTTTCAATTTCTTAAACCACTGCAATCTCTTATTCTCAATACTCAATGCATGATAAGATCTTTGTGATGCCCTCCAAACCCGGGGTCTAGATTTGGGGGTCACTAGCCAATAATTTTTAATAAAATAATCACAGCGGAATAATATAATAAATAAGACCCCTTGCATGCACTGGACTGATCACAGTTTATAGTATGGAACAGGCACTAATACAAACCAACTGTTATTACAAACCATAAGTCTAATTAGTTTTACAACTTATTCAAATTTTATTACAAACCTTTATACTATTCAAGCATCCCAAACTGTCTACCTGAAAACACACCAAACTATCTACAAGCACTTGACTTCTAATCAAACCTGGAATTCATGCCTGCTCCGGTTTAGCTGAAAGATTAGATTAATAAACAAGTATGAGCGAAGAGATGCTCAGCAAGTAATATAAAGTTTGTAAGTGAACAACAATAACAATATCCGAGTAAAAGTCAAAGTTGATATAAACTTTAAAGTTTGAGCGACATTTTAATCAAACACAATTATGCACTATGATGTTCCTGATGATCAGTCACGAAACAACACCGGTATGCCGCAGCCATACCGTAAATATAGGTATCGATATCCCGCAACCATACCGTACCTATTGGATATCCATGAAGAAGGCATATATTCGCCTAGCAAGATATTACACTTTCATATAATAACTCACGCTGGACCGGTGCCTCGGCCTCTTACGCTAACCAATAATCAATTCACAAAATAATTTTGATTAAAGGAGTCAGATCAACGACAACCTTATCCATTCAACTCCCCATGTCACATGGTCCGGAGTTATCTCAACAACTGATGGCGAAATAACTAGAACAATTAGTTATTCGCTAATCTTAATTCAAAGTTTCACTGTATAAAGTATATCTTGATAGTATAGTTATTTCCTATCTATCAAATCAAAAGATTGGTTCTAGCAGAATGATTGCTAGAATAAGAGAATGTCAATAAATATAGGAGTATTGATATTCAATGTGCTATCAGAGTATTTATAAACAGTTCTTATATTTGAATATGTAAAACAATAAGCTATTCTGAATTTAGAATAGGGGAGAATACTTGCCTGGTATGCTCAATAACTTTTCACTAAAACCCTGGCTTATAGCTGCTGGCTACTATCTCCGTCTAACACTTGACCGCACTCCTTGCTACTCGATTCTATAAACAAAAGAACTATCTTAATTGACAGAACCAAACTCAATCGACGTAACTATACGTCTTGACATCTACCCGATCATTTTATAACTATGCATGTCATTTTAAACTGTAAACAGATAACATGCATATCACATAGCACGTAATCATGGTATTCGTATAGCACGTAATCATATAATTCATGTAATACCTAAGTCAGATCATTAAAAGATAAGTCTAAGTGCGTTCAGAATGAAAATCAGGTCATTAATAATATTTACCAATCAAATACTGACTCAAACTGATACACAAATCAAATGACATTGCAATACAAAAGAAATTAGGACTTAAAAGTATTTTTATTGGAAGCGTAACATTTTTCTGAGTCTATACGCGTTCGTTTCGTATTAAACAGACGAACGGTTATTTATTATGAATAAAATAAGAAATAAATATAATTAAATCAATTAATAATAATATTAATTGACTATTAAATACCAAAATATAATTTTTAAAAGCCTAAAAATAATTTTTAGGAATTATATGAATTAATTATAAATAATTTATATTTATTTAACTATTTATAAATTAAATTAATTGATTAAATGAATTAATCAATTAATTAAATCCATAAATAATTAACTAAAATAAATTATAAATAATTAAATCAAATTGAGTTTTTGAACATAAATAAAAGAAAATAATTTTAGAAATGTAAAATAATTAAGGAAATAATTTTTAGAATTTAAGATAATAAATAAATGATTTTTAAAGGTAAAATAAATGATTTTTAGAATTTTTGAAAATGAATTTTGAAAAAAATAATAAGGAAAATCATACAAACAGTTTCAAGGTTGGGGGTTTGGGGAATAAAAGATCAAAACCGGGTCAAGGGTATTGGGTATCCGGTCCTGCAAGAACCCTAACGGGTTCGTATGAATATGGCCGGAAAATTCCCGCCGGTTTCTGGAATTTCCAGATTCCGGTCGCTGGGAAATTTTCCTGCGAAGCAAAACGCTTCCTTTCAGGCTGCTGTTCTGCCGTGCTCAGTACCCCGTTCGAATCCTGCTTCCACCAACTCCACAAACCAGCCAACAGTAGCCCCAAACGAACCAAGGTTCGTCCTCTCCGGCGAGCTCAATACCAAGTCCGACCACCCAAATCATAAAACTCCGATTTTAAACAAATCGGTACCAAAATTCAAGTTTAAATTACCAAAATGAAGCTCAGAATCTGTATAATCATTACCCATAATCACAATCAACAGTCTAATAACCATAAACTCTGAAAATCGAATCTAAAAATCCAAAAAAACAAGAACCCGGTTTAATCATTCATGGACTCAAACAAATCAAACAAATACATAAATAGATTGCCCTGATCATCATTAAGCTGATTATAACTTCAAAAACAACCAACAATCATCAGAAATCAAAAACGATTTCAAACTTCAAGAACATAAAAAAATGACTTTTAGAAATACTGCACCTCAGGTGATGATTTTAGTACGAACAGAAAGCTCTCGTTGAAAGGATGATTTCGACTACCAGAACGTCCGATTTGGTTTGCTAAATCAATCAAAAATCACGATTGAAGTTGCTGCTTAGAATTTCACCCCCACTACTGTTCTTGGTTCTTATGAATTTTCTGATTTTTAATAGAATAAAAATAAATAATTAAAACCAGTTCAGCTATTTATATTTTCACAAAAATTATACCCCAAAATAAATTAAGGGTGTTTTTATCCCTTAATTATAATAATTAGGGCCCCAAAATAATAATTACGGGGAATAATTTTAAAACGATAAAATACAAAATTAATGTCAAAATTCCCCAAAAATTGCGAATAATTCGAAAATACAAAAATAAAGGGTATTTGGAATACGAATAATTTTATAAAAATAAAAACATGGATTTTGTGGGGTTTGACGTCCCGGTGGGGTCCCGGTCCATTGATTTTTTTTAAAACGGAACCGATCCCTAAATTACCAGAAAAACCCGATAACACATAAAATGCATTGAAACACGCGTAAAATGAAATAAAACGAGTATGTTAATAAAGACGCTGATAAACACGCGTCCCGATTGCAGATATATTCATATAATTGCGGTTTAAACATATATTAATCAATCAAAAAATTTTCCGGCTCGCACGAAAACACGCATAATAGCTATAACATTTAATACTATGACAATAATCGCTTTAAAGTTATAAAACACATAATATTTATTTATTTAACACATAATATTCACAAAATTTTCCCGGATATTACATCCTTCCCCCCTTAACAGGATTCTGTCCTCAGAATCAGCCTAAGGAAACAAGTGAGGATACGTGGATCGCATTTCGCTTTCCAACTCTCAGGTCGACTCTTCAACCTTGGGATTCCTTCACAAGACTCGCACTAAAGATACAGACTTATTCCTAAGCACTCTTTCTTTCTTATCTAAAATCTGCACTGGTTGCTTGACAAAAGATAAGTCTGGATGAATCTCGATTGGCTCGTATTCTATCATATGGTTCGAATCAGGCAAATAACGCTTCAACATTGACACGTGGAACATGTTGTGAATATGCTGCATGTGAGGTGGTTCAAAGAGATATGTCCTAAGTCCAATCATGTATGAGGATTTAGAAATAACTTTTATGTAATCTGTTTTGATTTCATTGATATTAATAAAAGGCTTCTTTTGTTTTTATTACGGGCTCCATCTATTTAAATGTTTAAATAAGATATACCACAGTTTAGAATAAAGCTTTTTATTGATTGTGATGAGATCATAATAATGAGACCTAAAAGATGATAACTCTAAACTTAAATAGTTCCTGGTCGTAGGATTACTAACTGATAATTAATAATCCGTAAAGATCAGTACTTACTATGCTTGCTTCATTATGAAGGATGTCTGTTCTCATAGACATTTGTGTGGTGACACTATAGCTAGTATGTAGGTGTTTATTATAGAATAAGTTCACTGAACATGACTCACACAGCTGAACAACTGATGGAGTTCACTCACGTATCAGCAGTTGTTCACATAGTGATAGTTGTACAAGTATCCTTAGACTTGAGGTCATCATAGTCATCTTGTGTACACTGAACTATGCTTTGGTTTAGTTCTTAGTCTCAAGGGACAATTATAAGGGCTCTACTGGGTATAGGAATTTGTACACGAAGATAGTGTATGATCAATAAAGGATCTACCCCTTCCAGTGTATGAAGAGAATGTTTAATGCTGATCCACTTATGTTAGTTCAGGAATCTCTGGCCAGAGTGAGTGAAATTAGAAAGGAGTCTCTAATTTACATTAAATAGAACTAAGCATAGTGAATGGGAAAGCAAGTGATTAAATAAGATAGGCTTGACACAAGTTCCATGCCTTGTATTTAATCGTGACATTGGAGGGTAGAAAGAATTAATTGTACGGTAACTACTCACTGAATAGGTTCTTGGTATTCTAAGCAGTGAATTCGTATTATCTAGATAGTCGCGATATGCTGAGAAGTATCCCTCACGATGTAGAATAAATATGATTAATTAATTAATCATATTTAATGAATTAGAGAATTTATATAAATAATAATAAAATAGTTTTATTATTATTTATTTCTACTACTGGCTTAATATTGAACCTACAGGGTCACACCATAAAAGGGAATGATTTAATGGTGGAGGAATTAATTAATAATGGCTGATAATTATTTATTTATGAAATAAATAATTAATTGGAAAATTTAATAATTGATTAAATGAGATTTAATTGATTATAAATTAATTAAGAAAAGGTTCTTAATATTATTAATTAAGAATTTAAGTTTTGAAAATTAAATCAAGTGAGAGAATTATTTCTAAAGAGTTTAGAAAAAGGATTAATAATTAAAAGGTGTTTTAATTATTAGTGAGAATAATAAAGGGTTAATAATAATAATAGTTTATGGGAAAATTTTCAGCTGAAAATTTTGCCTATAAATATACTATTATAAACCCTATTTTTGCCTCAACCAAAAAGATTTACAAAACCCTAATTCTCTCCATCTCCTCCTCCTTAATTACATCGTTTTCTTGGTGTATACCGGTGGAGTGTTTCACACTTGAGGAGCAGCTGCTAAGGATCTCCGTTGATCGTTCTTGGATCGCTATTAAAGACCTCGATCTTTACATCAACGTAAAGCTTCTTAAGGTAAACATACTGAACTACGAATTAAATATTATTTTTCGCATGGATCCTGCGGAGGGTTTCGGTTTTTTAAGATTTAAATTTAGGTTTTCACTGCGTTTGTTACGACCGGCATTTTGTGTAATATTATTTGTGGACTTGGTATAATATTAGAGCCGAATGTAAACATGCTTAACGGTTGTACGTTTTTGTGAATGAAAATTTCTGCATTATAAATTTTCTTTATGTAGTATATGATTTTTCAAAGCAAAAGTTTATTTATTTCCTTTATTTTTGATTTATAAGGAATATTCTAAACCTTGGAGAAATTTTCTTTTAAAAGTTATTTTGTTCACAAATTTCGAAAGTGATTTTATAAAATTTCTGAAAATCCAAGTTATTTTATGGTATAAATTTTATAATTTTTGAACTTGTATTTTATTTTATAAAAATAAATCTTTACAAATTTTAGTTGTAATAATTAGCAAATTACAAGGAAGCCCTTGCATGCAAACCACCTTTCTATACTCTTCAAGGACAAAGAAGACATTTCTAAACCCACTAACTCATGATTTATTAGCTAAATTACCTCCTTGACCTTGCATGCAAGATAGCCTAACTCTAGCTAAAAGGTTACTCTTGTCATTACCCAAACCCACTCATATTATAGTCAAATCAAGACATAAAACAAATCAAGGGAGTGATCACCACTCCACTTTCACTCCACCACTTCACTCTCCTCTTCTTCTCCTCCTCCCTCTCGGCTTTCTCCCCTCCCTCTCGGCAATTTCCAAAACCGAATACCCCATCCCCTTCTTTCTTCATTTCTTTACTCAAATAATCATCCTATAATCAAGTAATCTTACTCCCTACATGTTGTTCATGTGTATCTCAAGAGTTTAGAGTAGAAAAATCATGTATTGACTTTGCATGGTGATGTTTTTTTTTGTTAAACTCAAAGTGAATATCCTTGATTCTTGTGAATTCAAGGCTTTCACCATGAGTTATAGTATCATAGGGCTGAGAATGGCTAAACATGAGTGTGTTGCACTTATGCAAATGTTTTTTTCACCCTAACCCATTCGGCCATGACTTGATAGGAGCCGAATGGATGGTGCTTTGGTTGTTTTGTTTCATTTTGTGTGTTTTTGTGATAATAACATGAAAATCTTAGTAAAATCGTGGTAAAAACTTTTGTATGCTAGGTGGTCATTTAGATATAATCCATGATAGGCTTGCATGTTGATTTATAATGAAAAATTTATTTGGAAATCATGTTGTTTTGGTTTGAAAGACTCGAAGTCATGCATGCATGTAGATTTCTCTTGAATTTTGGAAGTTATTGATCATTCGAAGTGATATTTTGCTAGTAAACCTTAATTTTAGTTAAGTTAAGATATTAATTAAGAATTTTTCTCCTTAATATGTGATGTTATCTCGTTTATACTTAACAAAAGGGTTAAAGTTGTTGTCCTTGAAAACTTGATGACTTGTAATTTGTGTAATGTGATTTCCTTTGTTTTGCTATATTGCACCCTAGGTAAGGATGATCTCCACTAAGCCTATTTTGAGTGTAAGGAAGTTAGTTCAGTAGATCACCATAGTTAAGTTATGGTTTGGGTATTTTGATTGTTGGTGGTTGGGTTTGTTAAGTGAGAACCTTGGAGAAAGGAGAGTCTTAGTTTCTGCAGAAAATCAGTTTGGTACCCTGAGGTTTAGAGTGAGTTTTGACCATGTCATTGTTGTGCACTTTGACTCCCAAGCCACCAGAAGCTAACATTAGGAGTATATAAAAGGTTTTAGGTGTTTGTTGGAGATTTACAAGTTGTTTGGTTAGGTGCACGAGTGGAATCACAAAATCTGTCCAGCAGGGGACAGTTTTGTTGCAACATAGAAATAGGAAGTTTTGACCATGTCATGGATAGGCCCTCATTAGGCCCTGTTGTACCTTAGTTAGAGGGAGTGTCAGAAGAGTTTTTCCAACCATAGTTCATAGGATTTGAGTTAGAACCATGTGTCACAAGTTAGTTCAAGACAGTGCGTTTTCTGCCCAGAAAAACAGGGGAGCCATGGACTTTGAGCTCAGGCCCAAGCTAGACCCTTGAGCCACATCAAGTTTGGGAGATGCCTTATGGTCTGAAAAGTCTAGCGTAGAAGTTTTGGAGGTAAACTTGTAGTTTAAGAGTGTCTAATGCACTCAAGAAACCATAGATGTCATTCTGAAATTTACTCCAGTAAGCACTTTCACTTACCACATAGTTTTAAAGCACCTATGAGTGAGACCTGGGTTGACCACTATGGTTGCAACATAGTATAAAGCCATTAGAGTTAAAGGCCCAAGTGAGGGTCAATAGGTTTTGGATAGTTAAGTAAAGGCACATCGAGTTAGAAGGCCCAATTTGGAGACTTTGTCTAGTTTAGCGATCAAGTGACTTAGATGGGGATCGAGATCATCCAAGCCTAGTGTTGCATTATGATTTGTGTGATATTATTTGGTATTAAAATATGGTATGTGAGTATATGTGTCTATGTGTACTATTGTATTTATGAGGTGATTATAAATTTCGTGCATATAGGCATAAGTGCCATTTGTGTTTAATTTCGAGTTGTAAATAGGTTGAGTTGGTGAGAGTATATTATAATGAGGTTATTATTAATTGTGTAGGATCTCGAGACGAGGGTAAACTTTCCATAAAGGTCGAGTAAAGCTTCCAGTTGCTCCTACCAGCCAGACCAGACCAGCCTTTTTCAAGGCAAGTGATTCAACCTGTTTTTCGTTTACACTGCAAATGTGTGATAATTAGTTCATATATATTGATGCGATTATCCTGAGTTATCTTGATATACTTGAACCAAGCGATTCTTAAATCTATCTTTATATTATATAGAAATGCCATGAACCCTCAAGTACATATTGCAAGTAGATCAAAGGTCGTATCACGCTAGTATATCAAAGTAACTGGAATGCCATGATAAAATAGAGATTTGATATAATACTTGATTGATCCTCTTGATTAACATGCTATTGATTCCTAAAATATTGACATCTCACCCTGATGCTTGAACCCCAATAGAAACTGTACCTTGATACCTAAAAGCCAGATATTCTTTAAAGTTGTTCTTAATTGATTGATAACCCTTTTTCTTGCCTTAAAGTTCGACAATCCTGATATACCTTGAGCTAAAGATCATTTCTTCATACCTTGAGCAATGGTTTTCGACAAGGTACAAGTACTAGAACATCAAAAAGATAAGCTTCATGAATACTAGGGGTGTTATCATAAATCGGCATCAGTTTTTGAAATAATTAAAATATGGATTTTTCATTGCCAAAGGGGGATAAATGTTTTCTTTGAATAGTGGATCTGGACTGAGACGCGAGTCCTTTCCACACTTATATTGTATGCTTAAAAGTTCCCTAGGGATCCCATTAATGTTTTAGAACCCAGCGAGGGATTACTTCACGGCTGATCACCGGCTGTAATCCGTAGCGTCATAAAATGATTTTGTTTAAGTTATGATTTTGAAAATGTTTTTATTCAAGCAAATGATGCTATCACTCAAAGTTTTATCTATTGTTAATATTTGTTACATCTTCGCATTGTCCTTCTTTTATATATATCCCGATTTATGCTTTGTACCATATTATTTAGCACTTGTTGAGCATTTGGCTCACTCCTTGCTTTACCCTGATCTTACAGCTAGCAGCTATGGTTAGATTCAAGCAGACAACACATAAGACCTGTGTCGCCGATGCGTATGTCCGAGCTCAGGTAGAATAAGAGATAGTTTTGTGTGAGGACTCGATAAAAAAAAATCATTTGTAATAGATGGTAGTGTTGGGCTGTTCCAAACCCTAAACTGTAAGATCTTGGATTCGGTCAAGTTTACTTTCTTTTAAATACTGTAAAAGATATTTATTTTGTATGTTCAGTTGGGGGTGTGACAGCGTTTATGTGCTAAAACCCTTCAATGGCATCAGAGCTACTTACGAAAAGTTTTTAATTCATTTATGTGTTTAACTGTTTTCGATATATGAGCATGTACGTGATTTACCATGATCTGATGTTGATATAATATGCTTATATATGTATGGTTTTGAATATATGATATTCATGTGAGTTGTATAATCATAAGATGATTATGTAATCTGTATATATACTGATATATACATGATTTATTTTTGTTCTAATTATGAGAATCATATTAGATACGGATTCTGAATTGGCTGCTGCAGATTTGCTGAAATCTGGGCCTGATGTCCGATTTACGCAAACGAATACCCTATTCCATAGATAAACGAGCGTCTGAACATAACTGATAGCTAAAGCTATCAGCGACTCGTCTGTAAGGCATTTGATGTCGTTTACTGCCCGTAACAGTGATTCTTGTTTTTCTGATTTGATTCTGATTTTTCTGATTTTTGTCATATTTTCTTTTTATGATTAGATCATGGATAATATGATATGTTAAGATCAGATTATGTGTTTTAACATGCTTTTATGTGTTGTATGAGCATGGTGGATGGTTATGGCCTTTCGACCTTAGTGTAATGGTTTTGGTTTTGGTTTTAAATACGACTTGCATGTCGTCAATCTTTGTAATCATAAATCTCGAATGTAACTCGAGTTATTCTTGTAAGTTCATTAGATTAGTTTTACTTTCAATCATGTAATGTAATTGAAGACTCAAAAAGGCTATCCAATGGAGGTGATACAAAGAAGAAGATGAGCCATACAAGAAGTCTAAACAAAGAAGAAGACTTATGTAATAAGTAGTTGTATTTATTTCCATCACCATATTAGATTGACCTTGATCTTTATCATGAGCTTGATAAAGATCACATAGGATGGGGCCATAACCAAACACATTTACTTTATTGCACTTTACATTTACTTATTTATTTAATTTTATATATGAGATATATGCCTATGTTTACCATGCGATGATAGATTTAGGTGAACTTATATCAATATAAGGCGTGCTCTAGAAAATCTAGAATATGAATCGTTTCTTGCCTTAACAATAAATATTATGAATACGATCATGATATTCTTGTGTTTATGAAACACGTAATTGAATATGAATTTTTAATATTGATAGAAGGATGATTCTGTCAACAACAGATTTTTATCTGTAAGAAAGGGTTATTAAGTGACGCCTCTTGACAATGCTCCACCCGATCTGGGAATCATCTGATTATCGATTATTGATTTGAAATATTTAATTTAAAAGGAAGAATCTCTTTATAATATGATTATGATTGTAACGTAATATAATCCCTCTAAAATTAAATAATATCAAGTAGTAATTGGCCAATGACACAACGGGCTTGTGTCGGTCATAACCTTCCAACATGGTAGAAAGTGGTTCTTATTTTTAAATCATTGTCGTTTCGTGCTAAAGCCGAGGGCTTTGATTTTAAAATAATAAATACTTGTCTATTACATAGAGATGTGTACATTGAATTAGAATCTAAAGGTCGGTACGTGCTACAGCCGTGGGCCGTTGAAGACTGATTCAATTGTACGAAATGTTGGGTTAAACTTGACTTAGAATCATGAGTTTGTCGTGCCACAGCCGTGACTCAATTATTCAAGAGGCTAAAGTTATATTAGGGAATAACATAAGATGTAATTGACAAGAGTTGTCTGCCTATTGAACATCACACGACGTTTCGTGCCACAGCCGAGGTTGTGTGATGGAATGTAGGATCCCTATTCCCACTAGCATTATGAATGCTTAATTTTCACTTAGGGGGTTGAAAAAATTAGATAAACTAGTGGGAGACACTTATGAATAAAGACCCGATTCATATAGTATTTTCAAATGAAATTGAATATTTGCTAAGTGTTGTTATGTGTTTATCATTTACAAATTTACTATATTCGTCATGTCTTCTGCACTATCACTCCGGAGCATACTAGATGCTCACAAGTTGACTGGTCCTAATTTAGCTGTTTGTTTTCACCGTAACAAGTTGGGGCACTGGAAGAGGAACTGCAAGGTTTACCTTGCAGAATTGAAGAAGAAGAAGGGTAGTAAGACTACCGCTTCTGATTCAGGCATGTTCATAATCGAAGTTAATATGTCACTAGGTCAAATTTCTACTTGGTTATTAGATACCGCCTATGGTTCTCATATTTGCAATTCGTTGCAAGGACTAAAGGGAAGTAGGACTCTTGAAAAAGATGAGGTGATTCTACGTATGGGCAATGGAGCAAGGGTTGCGGCCATATCTGTAGGATCATTTAGTTTACATATGCCTACGGGCAAGACTATTATTTTGAATAATTGTTATTACGTTCCCTCTATTGTGAGGAATATTATTTCTCTTCCTATCTTGGATTTGGATGGTTTTTCATTTATTATTAAGAATAATGAATGTTCTATCCTTAGAGATAATGTTCTTTTTGGACGTGGCATTTTAAATAATGGTCTGTATGTATGTGACGTAGAGCATGATTTACTTCAGATTGAACAAACTAATAAAAGAAAACGAGATGATGAAAATCTGACCTATTTATGGCACTATAGGCTAGGTCATATTAGTGAAAATAGACTGGGGACATTACATAAGGAAGGGTTACTTGACCCCTTTGATTTTGAATCATATCCTACATGTGAGTCTTGTCTATTGGGTAAAATGACCAAATCTCCATTTACTGGATATGGAGAGAGGGCTGCAGATTTGCTAGGATTGGTACACACAGATGTATGTGGACCAATGTCTATGCAAGCCATGGGTGGATTTTCGTACTTCATTACTTTCATAGATGATATATCTAGATTCAGATATGTGTATTTGATGAAACACAAGTCTGAAGCCTTTGAAAAGTTCAAAGAATATAAACATGAAGTGGAGAAACAAACCAAACACAGTATTATAACTCTTCGATCAGATCGAGGTGGTGAATACTTGAATGGAGAGTTTCTAGATTATCTCAAAGAAAATGGTATAGTCTCCCAGTGGACTCCTCCATATACTCCACAGTTAAATGGGGTATCTGAAAGGAGAAATCGAACTTTGTTAGACATGGTTCGGTCCATGATGAGCTATGCGAATCTTCCAGTATTCCTATGGGGTTATGCATTGGAAACCTCAACATATATACTGAATAAGGTGCCTTCCAAATCTGTTCCTTAAGCTCCATATGAGATATGGAAAGAAAGGAAACCGAGTCTTAAACACGTTAAGATTTGGGGATGTCCAGCTTATGTCAAGAAAGTTGACCCAGATAAGCTGGAATCTCGATCCATAAAATTTAATTTTGTGGGATATCCTAAAGAGACTTTAGGGTATTACTTTTACAACGATTATCGGGTGTTTGTCTCCAGACATGCTACCTTCTTGGAAAAGGAGTTTATCCTTGAAGGAAACAGTGGGAGCAAAATTGAACTTGATAAAGTTCAAGAAGCACAAACTACTACGGATCAAGTGGAAACACTTGTTCAGAATGAACAACCTTCTGTGGAACAGCCCATTTGTAGGACAGGGAGAGTGTCTCGCCAACCTGAGAGGTATTATGTCCTTGTCATTGAGAATGACAATGAGTTGTCAATCATTGATGATGATAACCCTGTGACCGATAATGAGGCTATGAGTAGTGTTGACTTAGAAAAATGGCATAGTGCCATGAAATCCAAAATGGAATCTATGTATACCAACCAAGTATGGACTCTGGTTGAGGCACATGAAGGTGTTAAGCCTATTGGGTGCAAGTGGGTATACAAAAGAAAGATTGGAGCAGATGGCCAGGTGGAGACCTATAAGGCTAGGCTCGTGGCAAAAGGATTCAAACATAGGCAAGGGATTGACTTTGATGAAACTTTTTCGCCTGTAGCCCTGTTAAAATCAATTCGGATTTTGCTTGCGATTTCTACTTACTACGACTATGAGATCTGGCAAATGGACGTGAAAACGGCCTTCCTCAATGGGGAACTTGAGGAGGAAGTGTATATGACACAGCCAGAGGGTTTTCTTTCCAAGGGAAATGAACACCTAGTGTGTAAGCTGCTGCGAACCATATATGGTTTAAGGAAAGCTTCTCATAGATGGAACATCCATTTTGATGAGACAATCAAAGAGTTTGGTTTTATCAAAAACATAGATGAACCATGTGTCTACAAGAAGGTTAGTAGGAGCGCGGTAATATTTATTGTATTGTATGTGGATGACATACTTCTTATAGGAAATGATATATCGATGCTACAATCAGTCAAAGTATGGCTATCAAAGAACTTCACCATGAAGGACTTGGGAGAAGCATCCTACATTCTCGGTATAAAGATCTATAGAGATAGATCTAGAAGAATGATAGGTCTTACCCAGGGTACATACATCCAGAAAGTGCTTAAAAGGTTTAGCATGGAAAACTCCAAAAGAGGTCTCATACCGATGAGCCATGGAGTGTCCCGTTCCGAAAAAATGTCTCCTAAGACACTTGAGGAAAGAGAGCGTATGAGTAAGATTCCTTATGCTTCAATAATAGGATCTATCATGTACGCGATGTTGTGTACAAGGCCGGATGTTGCTTATTCAATGAGTGTGACAAGAAGATATCAGTCCAATCCAGGTGAAGACCACTGGAAAGTAGTGAAAAACATCCTTAAGTACTTGCGAAGGACTCAAGACATTTTTCTTGTTTTTGGTGGTGAATCTGAGTTGAAAATTGAGGGTTATACTGACTCTAGTTTTCAATCAGAAAGTGATAGCAAATCCATGTCAGGTTACGTGTTTACTCTGAATGGTGGTGCAATTCAGATTGTTGAAAGAGGAGATGTCAACGTCGAGAGAGTTGACACACATAACAACGTAGCAGACCCACTCACATAGCCACCTTCTCAGAGTCACTTTGATCATCATAAAGACAAGATGGGTATTAGATACCAGAGTGATTAGCTTTAGTACAAGTGGGAGATTGAAAGAGATATGTCCTAAGTCCAATCATGTATGAGGATTTAGGAATAACTTTTATGTATTCTGTTTTGATTTCATTGATATTAATAAAAGGCTCATTTTGTTTTTATTGCGGGCTCTATCTATTTAAATGTTTAAATAAGATATACCACAGTTTAGAGTAAAGCTTTTTATGGATTGTGATGAGATCATAATAATGAGACCTAAAAGATGATAACTCCAAACTTAAATAGTTCCTGGTCGTAGGATTACTAACTGGTAATTAATAATCCGCAAAGATCGGTACATACTATGCTTGCTTCATTGTGAAGGATGTCTGTTCTCATAGATATTTGTGTGGTGACACTATAGCTAGTATGTAGGTGCTTATTATAGAATAAGTTCACTGAACATGACTCACATAGCTGAACAACTGATGGAGTTCACTCACGTGTCAGCAGTTGTTCACATAGTGATAGTTGTACAAGTATCCTTAGACTTGAGGTCATCATAGTCATCTTGTGTACACTGAACTATGCTTTGGTTTAGTTCTTAGTCTCAAGGGACAATTATAAGGGCTCTACTGGGTATAGGAATTTGTACACGAAGATAGTGTATGATCAATAAAGGATCTACCCCTTCCAGTGTAGGAAGAGAATGTTTAATGCTGATCCACTTATGTTAGTTCAGGAATCTCTGGCCAGAGTGAATGAAATTAGAAAGGAGTTTCTAATTTACATTAAATAGAACTAAGCATAGTGAATGGGAAAGCAAGTGATTAAATAAGATAGGCTTGACACAAGTTCCATACCTTGTATTTAATCGTGACATTGCAGGGTAGAATGAATTAATTGTACGGTAACTACTCACTGAATAGGTTCTTGGTATTCTAAGCAATGAATTCGTATTATCCGGATAGTCGCGATATGCTGAGAAGTATCCCTCACGATGTAGAATAAATATGATTAATTAATTAATCATATTTAATGAATTAGTGAATTTATATAAATAATGATAAAATAGTTTTATTAATATTTATTTCTACTACCGGCTTAATATTGAACGTACAGGGTCACACCATAAAAGAGAATGATTTAATGGTGGAGGAATTAATTAATAATGGCTGATAATTATTTATTTATGAAATAAATAATTAATTGACAAATTTAATAATTGATTAAATGAGATTTAATTGATTATAAATTAATTAAGAAAAGGTTCTTAATATTATTAATTAAGAATTTAATTTTTGGAAATTAAATCAAGTGAGAGAATTATTTCTAAAGAGTTTAGAAAAAGGATTAATAATTAAAAGGTGTTTTAATTATTAGTGAGAATAATAAAGGGTTAATAGTAATAATATTTTATGAGAAAATTTTCAGCTGAAAATTTTGCCTATAAATATACTATTATAAACACTATTTTTGCCTCAACCAAAAAGATTTACAAAACCCTAATTCTCTCCATCTCCTCCTCCTTCATTACATCGTTTTCTTGGTGGATACCGGTGGAGTGCTTCACACTTGAGGAGCAGCTGCTAAGGATCTCCGTTCATCATTCTTGGATCGCTATTAAAGACCTCCATCTTTACATCAATGTAAAGTTTCTTAAGGTAAACATACTGAACTACGAATTAAATATTATTTTTCGCATGGATCCTACGGAGGGTTTCGGTTTTTTAAGATTTAAATTTACATTTTCGCTGCGTTTATGTGCTAAAACCCTTCAGTGGTAATGCCAACTCGTAAGCAACCTTTCCCACACGCCTCAAAATCTCAAAAGGGCCAACATAGCGCGGACTCAGCTTTCCTTTCTTTCCATATCTTGATAAACCCTTCCAAGGTGAAACCTTCAATAGTACTGCTACACCAACTTCAAATTCCATATCTTTTCTGGCAGGATCAGCATATTTGCGTTGACGATCTTGAGCTGCCATTAATCTTTTCCGAATAAGTTCTATTTTCTCCTTTATCTGCTGCATCAATTTTGGACCCAAAATCTTTCTCTCACCAACTTCTTCCCAACAGATTGGAGATCTGCATCTTCTCCCGTACAAAGCTTCGTAAGGCGACATTCCAATGCTGTCATGATAACTGTTGTTGTTGGAGAATTCAACCAATGGTAACTGTTCATCCCAACTCCCTTCAAAATCTAGCGCACATACCCTTTGCATATCCTCTATAGTCTGAATCGTCCTTTCACTTTGACCGTTTGTCTGTGGATGATACGCTGTACTCATGTTCAGCTTCATTCCGAGACAATCTTGAAAACTTCTCCAAAATCTTGAATTAAATCGAGTATCTCTGTCTAAAACTATGGATACTGGAACTCCATGTCGGGTCACAATTTCCTTAAGATATAACCGAACCAATTTATCCATTGAAAATCTCTCGTTGATAGGAAGAAAATGTGCTGACTTTATCAATCTGTCGATAATAACCCAAATAGCATCATGATTTGCCCTGGTCCTCGGTAATCCAACTACGAAATCCATCGCTATATGCTCCCACTTCCATTCTGGAATGTCTAATGGCTGTATCAGTCCACTGGGCCTTTGATGTTCCACTTTGACTCGCTGGCAAGTGTAACACTTACTTACCCATTCTACAATTTCCTTCTTCATGCTTGGCCACCAAAAATTTTCTCTTAAGTCTCTATACATCTTCGTACTTTCGGAATGAATTGAATATCTGGAGTTGTGAGCATCTCGAAGAATTTCATCTTTCAGCTCGGCTACGTTGGGTATCCATATTCTAGAAGAAAATCTTAATATTCCTTTATCATCCTTTTGACTTCGCATCTCTTCTCTTGTCAAACTGTCTCGTTCATGGCTTATGACTTCTTCCTAGCATCTTCTTATCTTCTCTAATAACTATGGTTGAAAAGACATTGTACACAACACCTCTGTAGACATACTTGGGGTACTGACCTCTATTTCAAGCTTCTCAAATTACTTGATTAATTCCTCGGATGAAGTTATCATGTTTAACCTTTCTTTTCGGCTCAGAGCGTCGACCACCACATTTGCTTTTCCTGGATGATAGTTGATAGTACAGTCGTAGTCCTTGATTAGTTCTAGCCATCTTCGTTGTCTCATGTTTAATTCCTTCTGGGTAAAGATATACTTTAAACTTTTGTGGTCCGTGTAGATCTCACACTTTTCTCCATACAGACAATGCCTCCATATCTTCAATGCAAACATTAAAGCTGCCAATTCAAGATCATGCATTGGATACTTCTCTTCATGTGGTTTCAACTGTCTTGAAGCGTAGGCTATCACCTTGTCATGCTGCATCAAAACACATCCCAATCCTTTGTATTACGCGTCACTGTAGATCACAAAATTTCCTTGATCATCCGGCAAGACTAGCACTGGAGAAGATACTAATCTATTCTTTAATTCTTGGAAACTTTCTTCGCACTTCTCGTCCCATTCGAACTTCTGGTTCTTCCTGGTGAGCTTTGTCAATGGCGTAGCTATCTTCGCAAAATCTTGCACGAATCTTCTATAGTAACCTGCCAGTCCCATGAAACTTCTCATTTCCTTGGTGTTTTTGGTCTCTCCCAATTGATTATGGCTTCAATCTTTGCTGGATCCACTTCCACTCCTTTATTGCTAATCACCTGCCCAAGAAATCGTACTTCTTTTAACCAAAATTCACACTTGGAAAATTTTGCGTACAATTTCTCATGTCACAGTATCTCCAGAACTATCTTCAAGTGCTCTGCGTGCTCCTCTTCTGTTTTGGAATAGATCAAGATGTCGTCTATGAACACGATCACGAATTTATCCAAATACTTCTTGAATACTCGATTCACCAGATCCATGAAAGCTGCTGGTGCGTTGGTTAATCCAAATGCCATCACTAGAAACTCATAATGCCCATATCTGGTTTGAATGCGGTCTTCGGAATGTCTTCTGGCTTGATCTTCAGTTGATGATATCCAGACCTTAAATCTATCTTAGAAAACCATATAGTGCCTCTCAATTGGTCAAATAAATCATCGATCCTTGGCAACAGGTACTTGTTCTTAATAGTCAGCTTATTCAGTTTTCGATAGTCAATACACAATCGCATACTCCCGTCCTTCTTCTTGACAAACAGTACAGGTGCACCCCACGGGGACACACAGGGTCTTTTAACTCCTTTCTCCAAAAGATCTTGTAGCTGAATTGCCAATTCCTTCTTCTCCACTGGTGCCATCCAGTACGGAGCTTTAGAGACTGGTTCTGTTCTGGGTGCTAGATCAATTGCAAATTCAATTTCTCTGTCAGGAAGTAACCCTGGTAGATCGTCTGGAAAGACATCTGGAAATTCGTTGACAATTGGAATCGCTTCTAGTGCTGGAACTTCTTTGCTGGTGTCTATCACATGGGCCAAATACGCTTCACAATTCTAACGCAATAACTTCTTTACTTGAGCGATCGTTAAAAACTTCTTCTCTTGCTTATTTCCTCGAAATATTATTTTCTTTTTGCTATCCAAGGTCTGAAGTCTTACTTTCCTATTCTTACAATCAATCTGAGCGTTATTTTCTGACAACCAATCCATTCCTACAATAACATCAAATTCTCCCAACTTAAAAGGTATCAAGTTGGCATGTAAATGATGTCCTCCTATCTCAATATCATATCTCGGGCACACACGGTCGACGGAAACTTGGTCCTTATTAGCTAATTCTATCATTAATGCTTGTTCTAACAATTTAACTTCACAATGCAGCTTATCGACAAAACTTTGAGAAATAAATGACCTTGTAGCTCCAAAATCAAATAAAACTTTAGCATCTACGGAGTTGACTGGAAGCATACCTGCAACCATGTCTGAACTCTGAATAGCATCTTTCATCGTCATGTTGAATGTCTTGGCCTTTGGTTGATTCTTTGCTGGTGGTCCTTCAATTCTTGGAACACCCTGAGAGGATGGTCCTGTGATCTGTGGTATATTTGCACCTTGAGCTTGCTCTTTACAGTTGTTGGTGTAATGACCTGTCTTCCCGCATCGGAAACATGTAACTTATGGCATCTGATTGCGGCACTCATATGCATGATGTCCCTTCATATTACACTTGTAGCACACAGAATTAGCTTTGCAAATCCCATAATGTTTTCTGCCACAAAACTTGTAATCTGGCATTGGTGGACGATTGGGCCTCTGCTGATTTGAATTCTGAAAATGGTTGCCTTGTCCTTAATTTCCTGATTGTGGTATCTTGAATCCCACATTCCCATTACCCTGAAATCCTGGCCTTTTGTTGAAACGGCCCTGAAAATTACTTGGCTGCTGACCTCCTTCTAAGGTTTCTATTTTCCTTTTCTTCCAATCCTTTCCTTTCTAAGACATATCACTCCTACTTTTGATCACCATTGCTTTCTGAACAGCTGCCACATATGAAGTCAATTCAAACATGGCCACTCTGTTCTGAATCCAAAACTTCAATCCATGTTCAAACCTTCTTGCTTTCTTTTCATCTGTATCAACCTGGTCTGGCATGAACCTTGCTAACTCAGTAAACTTAGCCTCGTACTCAGCCACAGTAAGATCATCCTGGGCCAGGTTCAAAAATTTGATCTCTATTTGGTTCTTCATATACCTCGGGAAATGCTTTTCCAGAAATAGCTCTGTGAATCTCTCCCAAGTAATAAACTCACCTCCTTCCAATGCTCGTGTGGATTCCCACCAATAGTTCGCCTCACCCTTCAGAAAGTAGCTTGCAAACTTGGTCTTCTGTTCAGTCCCTGCTCCGACTAATTCAAAATCCTTTTCCATTTCCTTGAGCCATGCATTGGCTTCCACAGGATCAGCACTTCCCTTGAACTCAGGTGGCTTCACAACTTGGAACTGCTTAAAAGTCACTGCAGGTGGTGCTGCTGCTTGTTGCTGCTGTTGTTGTTGCTGATGTTGTTGTTGCTGCGTAAGATATAACATCTGCTGCTGCATCAGTCCCAACATCTGGACAATCACTGGATCCATCCGACTCTCGGTACGATCCTCTCCTGAATTATTCCTTCTCTTTGGTGCCATTATTCTGGTAAGAAAACAAGCAACTTATATAATAATCTGTCAAGCATTGTGTCAAATATGTAGCAATTCTTTAGCATATCAAAATTTATCTCTTCTCAAAATATCATAAACTTGCTACCATATTAACACAAGCGACATGATTATCACATAATCCTGCTTATCATCTCGAGAATAATAACACAAAGAAAATTGATGAAAAATTATCCAAACCTTTTAACCTTTTGGTCCAAATCTCAAATAAACCAACAAATAGTGGATCGGGTTACAACACAACCTTCCAACCTCTCTTCCAACACTTCTTACCATTCTCAAAACCAACAAAATAGCAGGGCAATAACACAAAGGTCTAAGGCTAAACACAAAACAGGAAACCTAAACAACTTAACTATAACCCAGCCCAATAACCTAAATTTAACCCTATAAGAGCTAAACTACACGCACCTATCTTATGTGATCTTCCTATGACTCATTTATGACAATCCTAAGCCTGTTTCAGTGACCATAACCTGTAGCTCTGATACCAACCTGTGACGCCCTCCAAACCCGGGGTCTAGATTTGGGGGTCACTAGCCAATAATCTATAATAAAATAATCACAGCGGAATAATATAATAAATAAGACCCCTTGCATGCACTGGATCGATCACAGGTTATAGTATGGAACATGGCTATTACAAACCAACTGTTATTATAAACCATAAGTCTAATTAGTTTTACAACTTATTCAAATTTTATTATAAACCTTTATACTATTCAAGCGTCCCAAACTGTCTACCTGAAAACACACCAAACTATCTACAAGCACTTGACCTCTAATCAAACCTGGAATTCAAGCCTGCTCCGGTTTAGCTGAAAGATTAGATTAATAAACAAGTATGAGCGAAGAGATGCTCAGCAAGTAATATAAAGTTTGTAAGTGAACAACAATAATAATATCCGAGTAAAAGTCAAAGCTGATATAAACTTTAAAGTTTGAGCGACATTTTAATCAAACACAATTATGCACTATGTTGTTCCTGATGATCAGTCTTGAAACAGCACCGATATTCCGCAGCCATACCGTAAATATAGGTATCGACATCCCGCAGACATACCGTACCTATTGGATATCCATGAAGAAGGAATATATTCGCCTAGCAAGATATTACACTTTCGTATAATAACTCACACTGGACCGGTGCCTCGGCCTCTTACGCTAACCAATAATCAATTCACAAAATAATTTTGATTAAAGGAGTCGGATCAATGACATCCTTATCCATTCAACTCCCCATGTCACATGGTCCGGAGTTATCTCACAACTGATGGCGAAATAACTAGAACAATTAGTTATTCGCTAATCTCAATTCAAAGTTTCACTATATAGAGTATATCTGGATAGTATAGTTATTCCCTATCTATCAAATCAAAAGATTGGTTCTAGCAGAATGATTGCTAGAATAAGAGAATGTCAATAAATATAAGAGTATTGATATTCAATGTGCTATCAGAGTATTTATAAACAGTTCTTATATTTGAATATGTAAAACAATAAGCTCATCTGAATTTAGAATAGGGGAGAATACTTGCCTGGTATGCTCACTAACTTTTCATTACAACCCTGGCTTATAGCTGCTGGCTACTATCTCCGTCTAACACTTGACCGCACTCCTTGCTACTCGATTCTATAAACAAAAGAACTATCTTAATTGACAGAACCAAACTCAATCGACGTAACTATACGTCTTGATATCTACCAAAATAAAATAAGAAATAAATAGAATTAAATCAATTAATAATAATATTAATTGACTATTAAATAACAAAATATAATTTTTAAAAGCCTAAAAATAATTTTTAGGAATTATTTGAATTAATTATAAATAATTTATATTTATTTAACTATTTATAAATTAAATTAATTGATTAGATGAATAATCAATTAAATAAATCCATAAATAATTAACTATAATAAATTATAAATAATTAAATTAAATTGAGTTTTTGAACATAAATAAAAGAAAATAATTTTAGAAATTTAAAATAATTAAGGAAATAATTTTTAGAATTTAAGATAATAAATAAATGATTTTTAAAGGTAAAATAAATGATTTTTAGAATTTTGAAAATGAATTTTGAAAAAAATAAAAAGGAAAATCATACAAACAGTTTCAAGGTTGGGGGTTTGGGGAATAAAAGATCAAAACCGGGTCAAGGGTATTGGGTATCCGGGTCCTACAAGAACCCTAACTGGTTCTTATGAATATGGCCAGAAAATTCCCGCCGGTTTTTGGAATTTCAAGATTCCGGTCACCTGGAAATTTTCCGGCGTGATTCCGGTGAAGCAAAAAGCTTCCTTTCAGGCTGCTGTTCTGCCGTGCTCAGTACCCCGTTCGATTACTGCTTCCACCAACTCCACAACCCAGCCAACAGTAGCCCCAAACGACCCAAGGTTCGTCCTCTCCGGCGAGCTCAACACCAAGTCCGGCCACCCAAATCAGAAAACTCCGATTTCAAACAAATCGGTACCAAAATTCAAGTTTAAATTACCAAAATGAAGCTCAGAATCTGTATAATCATTACCCATAATCACAATCAACAGTCCAATAACCATAAACTCTGAAAATCGAATCTAAAAATCCAAAAAAACAAGAACCCGGTTTAATCATTCATGGACTCATACAAATCAAACAAATACATTAATCGATTGCCCTGATAATCATAAAGCTGATTATAACTTCAAAAACAACCAACAATCATCAGAAATCAAAAACGATTTCAAGCTTCAAGAACATAAAAAAATGACTTTTAGAAATACTGCACCTCAGGTGATGATTTTAGTACGAACAGAAAGCTCTCGTCGAGAGGATGATTTCGACTACCAGAACGTCCAATTTGGTTTTCTAAATCAATCAAAAATCACGATTGAAGTTGCTGCCTAGAATTTTACCCCCACTACTGTTCTTGGTTCTTATGAATTTTCTGATTTTTAATAGAATAAAAATAAATAATTAAAACTAGTTCAGCTATTTATATTTTCACAAAAATTATACCCCAAAATAAATTAAGGGTGTTTTTATCCCCTAATTATTAGGGCCCCAAAATAATACTTACAGGGAATAATTTTAAAAATGATAAAATACAAAATTAATGTCAAAATTCCCCAAAAATTGTGAATAATTCGAAAATATAAAAATAAAGGGTATTTGGAATACGAATAATTTTATAAAAATAAAAACACGGATTTTGTGGGGTTTGACGTCCCGTTGGGGTCCTGGTTCGTTGATTTTTTTAAAAAACAGAAACGATCCCTAAATTACCAGAAAAATCCGATAACACATAAAATGCATTAAAACACGCATAAAATGAAATAAAACGAGTACCTTAATAAAGACGCTGATAAACACGCGTCCCGATTGCAGATATATTCATATAATTGCGGTTTAAACATATATTAATCAATCGAAAAATTTTCTGGCCCGCACGAAAACACACATAACAGCTATAACATTTAATATCATGACAATAATAACTTCAAAGGTATAAAACACATAATATTTATTTATTTAACATATAATATTTACAAAATTTTCCCGGATATTACAATCTTAGTGTTTAAATGTTTAACACTCGCACAAGCATGATAGCATCACACATAGATAATGCTGAACTAGTTCACTAGATTATTTTCTGGTAACTATGACTGATGTTTAACTTGTGCATGTTACAATAGATGATCTTAAATAATTGTTTGAATATTTGTTGAACATGATTAATTGCTTTATTGAGGTATATGTTTTTCCAGCATATAAGACCTTTGTTAATGCTTACTCTATGTATCCTATTACAATGTGATTTATTCTTTTAATCTGTATTGTTTGTTAAAATATATTTGGATTGAGATAGCTAGATGAGATACATCAACAGGATTGGACTAGATAGAATTAGTGATTTAATTGTTAATTCTATTTGTTCCATATCATGCCTGTCTTGCTTAATTCTTATGAGTAATGTTTCTGAATGAATGCCATGTATTCCCAACACAATGCTTGCTTATTCTTTATGCCATGAATGCATCTCTTAGTACTTGCATTAATTATAGAAGAAGCATGTTTAGGATTACAATAGGGCAAAGACTACTAGTCCTCTTTATGTAAGGTTGGAACCATTTTCCCCTAACCTAGAGACAAATCTGTCAAGGGTATTTAAATGGAGAAAATGGTCAGTCAAAGATAAGATTTAGCATGATAAGGTTGCAGCTGTTGTTATCTTTGTTTAAAATAATATCTCTAATCCATCTGGACCCAAACTAATAAGTTGGGTACCAAGAACTGTTAATCCATTTGTGAGTGCAGGACATAACAGGTCAATTGATTCATATGCATTCTTGGTAATTCATACTCAAGGCATATGATCAAAGAAAGAGCCTCACAATCAAATATGATCGACAAAAGCTATTCCGTCAGTAATCTTTGGAGATGACAGCAAAGGTTTTCATTACGGGACAAGCTATACAGAAAAGGGACGTCATCATGGATTCAACAATTGCTATCACTGATAATAATTAATCATTGGTGTCACTGATAACAATTGAAGCAACTTCTTGCTGGAGAATCAAGGCACAAATCATCTTATCAGACAGTTCTGTATCAAAGGACAAAATGTCAATTCAATGAAGGATTAGTGTCTCATCTGAAGCAGGAAGATTGAGAAGCTTGCTCTTCTTAGAGTAAGGAAAGGATATGCTTGTGGCTAGACCAGAAACACAGGAAAGGTGAAGTAAATGGTTTCAATTGTAAAGCTTCATCTGACAAAAGTTTAGCTATGGCATTAGAAGCTCTCACCCTTGAACATAAACTCAAGGAAATCTTTTGTGAAAAGGGATTAGTGAGAGGAATGCCTCATCTGGAATTCAGTAGATGATAAATATGAGGCATGTCAGAAAGAGAAGTCAAAGACAACATCACATCAAGTAAAGATATACCTTAGTGATGGTGGTTGACTACTCTTATGAAACAAAGTTGTTGTTCGTGCATTCTCAAGACAAGACATCACAGATGGTGATTGATCATATCAGGAGATCAAACTGGAAGCAACTATAGAGACTTATTCAGCACTGGGAGCTCCGTGTCAGAATGGAGTGGTACAAAGGAAGAACCCCAACTTGATTAAAGCTACAAGGGAAATATCAAGCTAATCAAGACTTTTTAAATACCAAAGAGCTGGAGCAGTCAAAACAGTTTGCAACAAGTAAGATCAAGCCTTGATCTGGATGTATACATGAAGACCACTAATGAGTTAATGGCCAACAGAAGCAAACACTGGATAACCTCAAAGTGTTTGGAGAGAATGTTCTACAGTTGGGATATTTTCCATGGCTACTTAGTGGAGTCTACAACCTACAGGGCATTTGCGGTTGATCAACAGAAGATGATTGACAGTCTAAGTGCACAGTTCAACAACTCCATGCTCCAAGCTGTTAAAGGAGAAATTAATGGTATTGATGATTCATATCCAATCAGTGGAATGATAGTGTATAACACAACTCATTATTTCAATGAAGCCAATCAGCAAGGGTAAGGATTTTCAGGAAATCCCAGTAACAGCTTAGGGGGAGCAATAGAAGGATCAACTAATCGGACACAATACCATACTGAATATCAAGAGGACACTACAAGAACATATATGCTGAGACAAAGGGTTTGATGTCAATATTATTCCCAGAGTCTAGTTCTTAAGTGGTCCAGATGGTGGAGTAATGATTAGCAGGGCTACTACGTGTGAATGATTATTTCTCTAGTTTTCTATCTGAAGAAGAAACTGAGAAAGTTACAGAAGCTCTGATAGATCCGGATTGATTGGGTGATTGTAAAGCAAGAAGAACTCAATCAGTTAGCAAGCAGATTGTAGGAAAGCTGATACTGTAATTGGTACAAGGATAACCAGAAGTCAAACTAGATGAAAATAGCATTGTTACGAGGGACAAGGCCAAACTGGATGCTAGGTTATTATCAGGAAGCAATATCTAACAGATACCACCAATGACAAGACTTGAGGATAGTACGACATATCAGGCACTTGATGCACATTACACTTGGAATAGGACTCTAGTAGATGTGTACAAGTGCACTCCTGGTTGGTGAGTCAAATGAGGAAGTCAATGCAAACCAGTTCATGGACTTTGCAATAGCAGATCAATTGGACTCTGTATATCTCTTCTTCACAAGCTCACTTCAGATTGGTATGAACTAGTATACTACTCAAGCAATCGTCAAGGACATGGTATGGTACTCTAACTGAAGTAACAGTCTAATATGAACTAGTAGAGTCGTCATATTAATAACTCTCTTATCACTAGGCACAAACATAATGTTATATATGTGCTCTGATATAATGATAATGTTATGTGTTGGTCTACTAACAAAAACTTGTGCAAGATTATTTGCTAAGTAATTGCAGAGTAGGTATGGAGGAGCATGTTGGAAAGGTTACAATTCTTTTTGGAATTACTTTAAGCAGGCCATTAGAATAATTCTTTTAGGAGCTCAAGCAAGCCAAAAGAACAATTCTTTTAGGAGCACAAGTAAACCAAAAGAATGATGGCAATACAAGTAAGTTAAGGATCTTTTGAAGATGTAAAATTTGAAGATTCTGAACATGCCAAGACTACTTACCAACGGAAACCATAAAAGCTTGATCAGTGCAACTCAGGTATAATGACAAGCTCACTCTTTTACTCAAATGCTAATAGACAACATGTAATGTTTTCAAGATGCCAATGTGTAAGGTTCCAAGTGGATCCTAGAGAATCCAATCTTATAGCTATTAACAAGATTATTAGATATCTTAAGGGACTACCAACTCTTGGAGTAAAGTACCCTAAAAATATTATGCTTAACATGTTTGGCTATATAGATACATATTATGCAGGTTGTAAGAAAGACATGAGAAGCATCTCTGAAGCTGTCAACTTAAGTGACAGGAGAAGCATCTCAGGAAGTTGTCAACTTCGTGGAAGAAGATTGATTTCTTGTTATGATGAGAAACATCCTCAAATCCAACAACTCTGTAAACACTCTATGACAATGCACCTTCACACCAGGTATCATTTAATTCGAGAGCATGTCTTTTAGTTAAAGAGTTATTGACAAAAACATTTATTAAATCACTTGATAAAGTTAATTTTTCAAGACTGGTTTGTAAGTGTGGGATATCATTCATTGCATATTAGTTGGAAATCCCATCCGCAAGGAATTCTTAATATAAGTTCACAAGTATTAAATCTTCAATATTTAAAGGACTTATAAATTTATCAGTAATCCAGTACCTCGTACTTAGTGCTATTATCTTGATTATCATGATTATCATGATTACAATGTCATATTCATTTGTGGTAGTTAAGTATTATAGCATTAAGTTTGAATATTATTTTAATTTATTTAAATTATGACTGTAGACAATTCCATTCTATATCAGTCTCATAACTTAAATTATATTAAAATAGTATGCAACATAGTTATTTGTATCTTGTATGAATAATTGTGATACTTTTAGTATTATTGATATTATTTAGAATTTTTGTCTAATAATCAATGCTTATTTCTAAAATCACTGATATTGAAAGTTGAAGTATTTTCTAAGTGATGTGTATAAAACTCTCAATATTTTATATGCTTAGAAAGTATTTCTAAAATTACTAATTATCCAGAGAGTGAGTTCCATGTATATCAATCATATATCATTTTGGTGATTATTCAAGGATAATTATGAAAATATTTAAGTGCTAGTATCTAACTCATAGATATTTAGTATTTATTTATTAGTATTTATTTTGGGTGGTTTGGATTATGGAAATTGAAGCAATTCAATGATTTTATTTGCTCCATAATTCAAACTAACTTAAAATAAATAAGCAGCATGATTGATTATAACTAAATTTGTCAACAATTGATATCTAGTATATTGATTATAACTTATGTGTTATAAGTTAATTATGAGATTTTGGTTTTAGTGAATTTAGCAATGTTTATATCTCAAGAATTCACTGAAATCATATCATGATTGTAGCATGATTAGTTGTGTGTAATTTCTTGACTTATATCAGTTAATGATATTTAGTTAAGAGTTTAAATATGAACTAATTGTGAAGTATTATTATTCGTGACATTACTTAGAACTCCTCTAAGTAATCAATGATTATCCTCAGTCACTTATACTAATATAAGAAGTGTAAAAATCTTTCTTAAAGTACAACTATGGTCAATGAGGATTTGGCTTTATTAGAAGTAACCATATGTTGTCCACTTAGAATAATTTTTATATTTATTTGCAAATTCCTAAACACTTTGATAATAGATGCAATACTCAATGGATCAAAGTATATGGAACTTAGAATATTTTTCTAAGAGTGCAAACAAGTCAATGTTGGTTAATGTTGCTTTATTTATCGAACCAATATTGTTTGAGATATTACAGTTGTTAGGAGTTAACAATTGTATGATATATGAAATTGAATGCTGATGTCTTTTTAATAGATAATTGGTATTTAATTCATTGATATCTTATTTTAATATTTAAAATAGAATGCAACATAATTATTGGTATCCAAAGTATTTGACAAGTATCAGTCAATGATATGTTGTTAATATTTTGTTGCAGATAATTGTGAGATTTTAAGTTCTAGTGAATTTATATGAGTTGCTATATTTGAAAGATTCACTATAATTTGAAATTAGCAGTATAGTCAGTCTTATTAAGATTATTTATCAATAAACAATATTATTGGTAATAGTTTTATAAAGATAGATTATGGAGCTTTTGACATGAATGAGAATTGCTTAGACTTTACCCTAAGTGATCAATGCTTTTACAAAAACTCATTCATATTGGAAGACAAAATCTTTCTTTCTCTTCTAAATACTGCTAGGTCATAAGTCTGTGTCTTATCAAATCACTTATCTTTTTAGGCATAAAAATAGATTTGTGCACTCGAACAGTTTTAGGAGAAAATCAAACTTCTTTCTACATTAGTGATATCTTATTTCATTAAAATCTTTTTAAAATCACTATTGTACATCATTTCTCTCAAAGATTAAATGCATAATTTTCATTCATTATAGATCTTAAGTGCATTTTATCTCTATATTGCCATATGTTCTATGATGCAGGTTCAGCCTCCAATGGCATTCTTTCATTTGATAGTCATGAGGTTGAAAACCCACATATCCTAGACTATAAAGACAAACACAGAAACAGAACCAACCAACACTCTCTTACCCCTAAATGAAGTATGACTGAGCGTGAGGGAGAAAGTGCCTTAGTGCACCACATAAGGAAGGTTCTGAAGTCAACCCAACAGCTCTGTCTCCTACAAAGATGAGTAGTATTTAAACAAAGACAACTGCTAGCCCCCATACATCTTCTCAAAAAGATGTAATGACTGAAAAGGCACAAAACAGTTACTAGATTCATCCTCTCAACAAGGCATCCGATGTAGTGTCACCACCTTAAACATAAATAATTCTTGATGCACAAGGAAATGTTTCACACACAAAGGAAGAGTTGACGGAAACAAGAGTTTCGACCATTTTAAGGTCATATTCGATTGTTCAAGGTTCTTTAATGGACTAATTGCCTTTACAGGTCTTAGGAGAGGATACTGATCCAATAGCCATATGTCAGTGGTCAGTGTCAACCTCCCCAGGACTAATAAACCTGGATGTATCTGCGGATAGTGGATCTGACATAGGTGCAGATCGGAAACATGTCGACAATGATTCAGATATTACCTGATGAGTCACAAGGAAATGTCTTCACAGAGATTAAAATGAAACTTTGATCTTTATGCTAAATTCTTTGGATCATTGTTTACCTTCCCAGAGTTCAAATCTGGAACCCTAAAAGGGAAACTAGAAACTTGTAGATTATGACTCAGATTCATCTGAAGAGTCTAACAAGGATGGGGATTTGCGAACTCCCATTGCACCACCTGTGACCTCCTTAAGGATGGATAAGGTGATTTTCCTTGCAGGTACAGCTGGATTTTGGAGCTATGAGAGGAGTGATACACTTGTGAGAATGAGTGTAAACACGAGTGGAGAGAAGAGTGAAACATTTATGAGGTACACGAAACAGAATCACACACTCACAGTGAGGAAGAAAGACAAAAACCATATCCCATTCCCTATTCCTAAACATGGTTCTTGATATTTCGGGTCTCGATTCTGTTTATGATTGGAACTTAACTCTTAGGAACCTAACATTTACAGATTGGATTAGAATACTTCGGGACCTTTGGGAGCTCACAATTGGTAACACTTGGTGATCTCACATTTGGGAGGTATAAGGAGTTAGGAAGATTGGTGAACATTATGATCAACAGTGAAGTCATTCTTGCAGCATATAAAGGGACATGGTTGATTAGACTATGACTTGTTATTCCTTTTCCAACCAAGTAACATATGAGAACTCCTTCAGACAACAGCATACATTCCTTCTCTAAGGGGGAGATAAAAGTTTATATAATAGTTTGTAGGATTCCTCAACTAAGGGGGAGAAATAGCAGGAAGGAGGAAAAAGGTAAAGCACATGTACACTACACCACACCATTGTTGTTTGTAACTATGGATCCTATTGTACGGGAGAGGTGGTAAACACAAAGGTGATTTTCTAGTGATCAGAAGAAGTGGTTTGGTTCATCACTATTCTTCATAAGGGGAAGAGCTGTTTTCCAAAAAGGGGAATACCATCAGTTCTTATCTGCGGATCCTATTGTACGGGAGGAGATGTGGTAGACGAAGGTGATCTCCTTTAAGCAGTTGATTCTTATAGGGGGAGAAGCAAGAGAGATATGTGCTTCTCAACAGAAAATGTGGTTGTACAAAATAAGCTGTTGATGATTACTTCAGGACTGAGAAGTACAATCTGGCAGAGATTTGAAGAACCAAGGAAATGAAGATGAAACTACTTGAAGATCTGCTCAGTGCTAGAGGAACAAGCATCTTTCATTTCAGTTACTCAAGAAATCTGGAAATGTAGTATTTGATCCAGAAAACCAGTAGAATTATTTACAAGTCCTGGTACATTACTTTTTCTAGTTGTTAGTTGAGTTATCCTCTGTATTTAATTTGTTTGTTAAGTTTAACAATCAAATAGGGGGAGATTGTTGGTGAGACTGCGTAGCTGTATAACAGTTACGTGATAACTCAACACAATAGCAACACTAGAACATGACAGGTTAATAATACTACGTCTACACAAGAAATCAGGAAGAATGAAGACAAGGAAAATACAAAGAATCAGAAGATTAAAAGAAGTCCTGAAGTTTGTCTACAGGTCACTAAAAGAAGTTCATTAATATGATCATGCCTCAGTGAAGAACAAAGGTTAAAGACTTTTAGGGTTCAGAATTGTTGAAGATTCAGTATACAAGTGCTACCGGAAGATTTCAGTGTATTGGCATTGATTGAAGATAGACAGTGTTCGAAGCATAGGAATATGAAGAATTGAAGACAGGGTATAGACAGAGGTTAATGAAGACGTTGTCTAAAGTACCAGAAAGGATACCAGTGAAAGTAAAGTTGTTTATTGACAGTCAGTGTTCGAAGCAATAAAGTTGTGCCAAGCTTAACAATGTAATCAAGCCTATAATACGAAGACATGAATCGGGGTTAGTCGTCTGTGAACCAGACCTGTTGCACTAGACGTCAACAGCTCGTGAAAGGAATCTGAGCATTATTTATAGAAGAATTGTTAAGTTGAGGAACGTACTTTGATTGAACGTTTATATGTTAAAGTACGAGAAGAGGTGCGTGGGATATATAGCTAAACAGCTCAGGGGACTGGCGAAGCTCAAAGTTTAATTGATAAATTAAATAAATTTATTTATTGAACTTTAATATAATTTATTTGATAAACTTAAAATGATTTATTTTATAAACTTTAAATAAGTTTATTTTATAAATCTAAATTAGTTTATTTATATAAGTTATATTTAAAGTTTAATTTATAAATTAATTTAATTACAATTTAAACTTAAAAAGAAAACAAAAAAAAAAAGAAAAGAGAAAAAGAAAAAGAAAACAAAAGAATAAGAGAAAAGAAAAACAAAAAGAAAATAAAACAAAAAAAGGGAAAAAAAAGAAAAAGAAAACAAAAAGAAAAAGAAAAAGAAAAAAGAAATAAATAATCAAACAAAAGAAAAGTGTGTGTACAAGTTTTGGTTAAGTAAACAAGGATGTACTAGTAGTCCATCCTTGTCGCCACACAATTGCACAAGTTTTGTTTTGGTTCACAAAGTGAACTAGTAACCCCTGTGGTCGCCACAGGGGTGTTAGTATATTAGTAATCAATTTTATGTGTACTGATAGTAACCTGTCGCCACAGAGCAGAGCTAACTGGAGTCGCCACACGGAAAAGCTGTCGCCACAGAAGTTGTCTCAATTCTCAGCCACACAATTTTATTGTGTATAAAGTCTACACTTTGCAGCAGGAGATAATTAGCCATTCAATTTAAATTATTTTCTGTTCATCTTCTCTCCCAAAAAGAGAAGTGAAATGGCAACATTGATTTACAGAGAAGCTCAAGCTATTTGTTTATCCGTTTAACTTCTCACCGGAGTAACGTTATAATGCCCGATTTAACTCTTGTATATTTTTAGGGGCATTATAATCTTTACCCGGTAATTAAATCCTAGTACAAACAAAAGCTAGATTATTGTATAGGATTTGATTTGTAAATCTTTGTAGTAGCTAGGAACTTTATTGTTCTTAGATTGTAGCCAGTTAATTTATTTACTGGAGTGTAGCAACACCCTCGAGGATTTATATACGAATATATATTTACCCGAATATCTTGTGTTCCTTGTTTTTATCGTTCCAAATACTATTCCTCTCAAGAACACGAAGCCACTAACCGAGCACTAAATATTTTATCCGCTAAAGATTGGAATTTGTTTTTAATTTAGTGATTATCGTATTTAACGCCCCCTCTACGATAATTCGGGAGCTAACAGTAGTTCTATTTAGTTTTAGCCCGGAGGAGTACATATTAGTTATATTTAGTTTTAGCCCGGATGAGTACTATATATTATTTTAAACTGTACCAGTAATATTTATTATTGTGTTTTAGGCCGATATAACAAATCAATTAACAGTATTTAGCTTTTTTATTTTTAAATTTTACCCAGACTTGTAGTATAATGTTGTTTAAACCTGTATGAATAGTGTATACTATTTTATTTTATCCCAGGCTGTCATACCTACCAATCAATTATTCAAATTTTAATCTTGTTTTAGGTCCGTGTAATAATATAATTATTTTGGCCCAGGTGATTAATATAGATAATTTTTTCTAGCAAAAGACCATTATACATATTTAATTATTTTATTTTATACTGGCTTTTCTCGCAAGAGACCATTATATATATATATATATGGGGGAATGATCAAATACAAACTAAAATTAAAATAGAAACTAGGAACCAATCTAAGCCATTAGATCTACCTAATCTAATGGTCCCCCCTAAATCACCCCACCCAATTACTCGCACCCTCCCACTCCCACACCCAATTCCAGCTTTTCTCCTCCGTTTTTAATTTAATTTTTTCCGTAAAACCGTAAGTTTTTTTCAAAATTCGATTTCACTATATTTTTCTACATCTCTCAACGATCGATTTGCATACCATATGTGTTATATTTTGAATTAGTTTGTTTAAAAAAATTATTTGGTTTCTAGTTTCTCATTCTAAATTGGTTTCAATTGGAGTAGCCTATATATATATATATATATATATGCCAGAAACCATTGTACATATTTAATTCTATTTGTATTTATACAAATATATTGCGAGTATTATAATATTAGTCTATTAAGAAGGGTGTTTTATGTTAAATATAAAGTTTTCAAAATAAAGGTGACCAAATACCAACAACCAAAATTCCAAAATAAAGCTAATCAAGGACCAACGATCAAATTTTCATGATTTTGTTTTTAATATAATAATATTAAGAGAACAAGAGAATTCAATTCTAACCATTGATTATTTTAATATGATTCAATAGAATATACAAACTATAATGGCACTCTTGTAATTGTTTATATATTTTAAGATTATATCTATTCAACTAAAGTGTATAATATAGTTTGTATACCAATCCAAAAGGAAAAGCTCTTTAAAAGGCATCACTAGAGCCGCCTCCCACCTCTCCTCGTTTCTCCTAGGGTTTGTCCATTTTTAAATAAATCGAGTGACTTCTCCGGTGGAAAATCCCTACCTCTTCGCTCTCTTTTATTCTCGTTAATTTCCTTTCAATAAAATTCAATTTTTTGGATGTTTATGTGCCTCTTCTCTTGGAGTGTGTGTTTTATCCCTACTTTTAGAGTGCTTGTTATGTTTTTGTTTAGTCATACTGGGGTTTATTTGGTGTTAGATCTGTTGATGATGAATTTATTGATATTTTTGGGATCTGCAAAGCCAGCATCGAATCTAGGACGACAATGATTATTGCAAGAGCTCATGCTTCACAACCAAATATTTTTCATCTTTGATGAATTTACAATTTCGGCATGTCTATAGCGCGTATTTGACATGTAGATAGTTAGAGTGCCTTCAACATGTGTATAGTTGGTGTCCGACATGTAAATAGGTGTGGTGTCGTTTCTTCAATCTCATTTTATGCGATTGGTGTTTCTGAACATTGGATTAACAATAATTTTTATGTGATATGGTCAATTTCGATTTTGTATTTTCGGAAATGTTGGTGCAATTTGGATTTGATTTTATTTTTAGCTTCAAGAATTTTTAAATTCTATATGTTAAATGATCAAGAAATAAATTATTTAATTATTTTTAATATGTTATTTATTTTACCACGCGGTTATATTTGCAGTTGGGAGTTTGTTCGACTGTACTATATTCAATATACTGAAAGCTTGTAAAAAAAGGAAAAAGTTTTTGATAAATAATTGATTGCTAACAGAATCTTATAATCCTGAAAATGAAATATTTAAGATTCAAAAGTATGCTCATCATGTACTAGTCTCCGTAATTTCTATTTTACATTCATAAACCATAAACCTAAAACGCTCCCAACTTTGAAACATACTTTTTATCCTAGACGAAAATTGAAGGGCAGAATCAGAGGTGAAAAGTTATTAAACGTTGGCTTGATTTTATATTTATGTATATACATAACTTATGAATGGTATATTATAACTAGTTTCTTTTACGATTTATGTGCACTAGATAACAAATTATACTAAGATAATGTTTTTAATTAATTCATTCGAGATAATAAGAAATTCTTTTAGTTATATTTCACATAATTTTATTTCAATATTCTTAAGGGAATCTATTAAGATTCTTTTAAAATTTTGAAAAATATAATATTAGTATCAAATATTTATATTACAAAGGAAAATTTTTAGTAAATATTTTCTAATACTTCCTCCGTCCTACCGAATGTTTACTTTTATTATTTGCACGTATTTCGAAATTTCTATAAAATATAGTTTAATAATGTTTTTTTAGTTTTTTAAATAAAAATTTAAACATAACACTTTTATTCAGAAAAAAAATTAAAAAATTATAGAATTATACTTTAAACGAGTATTGAAAAACCTGACGAAAAGTAACATAAACAACCCAGTAGGACTGAGGGGTATGAAACTTTCTAAGTATTTTCTATTTTTCAATATAAGATTTTCTAATATAGAATCTTGAAAATATAAATTTTTTTATTATAAGATTCTCACAAATGTTTTGTCACAAAAAAATTCTTCTGAGTATTTTGTATATTTTCAAAATTCCCGTAAATGTTTTAAAATATTAAAACGAGATTATTTTTGCAAAAAAAATGAGATTATCTAAAACATCAAATATTTATATTATAAAATTCATGAAAGAGTTTTTTAATTATAAAATTTTTTCTCTAAAAATTTTAAAATTTTATTTGTGTTCAGAAAATTTTGAATATTGAACTAATAAATAAAAAATTAAAAATTAAAATTAATTTTTAAATAATACAAGAAAATAAGAGCATCTATCGTATGTTTCACATATATCATATCACAAATTTCTTGTGAGGACATATTAAGATTCTGTTTAGTTTTTCGAGGTAAATTATAGTTACAATGCCGCTCTTTACAAAAATGTTATTGTTTAAATTATCTAATATTCATATTACAAGATTCTCGTAAATATTTTTTAATATTAATTTTCATATTTCATATTTTTTAAATACAAGATTCTATATTACAAGATTCTATAATTTAAGTTTCCTTAAAATATCAAATATTTTTATATTACAAGATTCTCATGTATTTTTTAATATAAGATTTTCTTAAAATTTTTTTATTTTTCAAAACAAGATTCTTTAAAATTTAATATTAATATTACAAGATTCTTACAAATTGTTTTCGACATAAAATCCTTTTGGGTACTTTATATTTTTTTCAAGATTCTCATAAGTGTTTCTTAAGATTAAAAATGAGATTATCTAAAATATCAAAAATTTATATTACAAAACTTTTGAAAAGTCTATTAATATAAAATTCTCTTAAGTATCTTGTATTTGTCCAGTTGAGGGTTCTTTTAAGATTCTAAAATTGTTTAAGTTCATAAAATTTCAAATCTTGAAATAATAATTAAGAATTAAAAAATATTTTTGTAATTAATTTTCCTTTGAGACGATAAGATTTTCGATTACGTATTTCACATAATTTTATTACAAAATTCTTAAGAGAAACTATTAATATTATTTTAAATATTTTGAAATATCAAATATTTATATTATAAAAATAGAATCTCTATAAGTTCTTTGATATAAGATTTCTTAAGTATTTATGAAAGAGTTTTTTATTATAAAATTCTCTTCTCTAAAGATTCTGAAAGTTTCATTTCTGTTAAGAAAATTTCAAATCTTGAAATGATAATTAAGAATTAAAAATTAAAAAAATTTATAATCAATTAATTTGAGAATACAAGATATTTAATTTGGTGCTTCTGAAACGAGACAACGGGTCGAATCAGATCGGGTTTTGTAAGATCAAAATCCGATCCGTTATGTTTCGGTTCGGGTCCGGATATCAAAAATAAATATTCAGATTCAATATTTCGGGTTTTTTCAACTTTCAGTTCAGTTTCTGGTTTAATCCGAATACTTTAAAAGTAATTAATTACAACTAATTAAATTACATTTTCATTGACAGATAAGAATCCAAAAATCTCTTTCTATATATTAAAAGAGGACTATGGGCAAATTGAGGCATTTTAATGGATGTCAAATTACAATTTTACCCTTTTATATTAGAAAATTATAAAAATGTCATCCTCATATAATTTTTGTTAAAAATAGCTATAGTATTGTATCTACTAAGAATCGAACACTAGACCTCCTACTCAAATATTTCATACTCAAATATTTCATATCATTACCATTGTGCTACATCACTTCTTGAGTTAACTTTAAAATTCTTATTAGATAAGTCACATCCTCTTTTTTTATCAAATTCATTTTTATTACTTTACTTTTTGAGTAAATAAAATGTTGGTTTTGTTATAAATAAACTATAAACTATAGAGTAAGAAATGGAGAAGGAAAGAGAGAGATCTCAAAAGTATTATTACTTCTTGTGTGATTGTTCAAGTACAAATGACTAGGAAAAAATTCTATTTATAGTAGAGTTTTATCAACTATATTAAGAAAACTTAATAGGTAAGTTTTCTTAGTCAGGTTAACAAAATCTTGATTTTCGTGACAAGTTTCCAATATTAAATTAAAGCTTTCTTGATAAGTATCGCGAGTCTTCCTTAGTAAGTATTGTGAGTCTTCCTTAGTAAGATTTGACAATCATTATTATAACACTCCCCCTTAATTGTCAAATGTGAGTATCTCAAAGATTGACCGTCTCGTTAAAACCTTGCAAGGAAAAACCCGGTGGGATAAAAACCTTGACGAAGGAAAAAAAGTACAGACTCCCCTTGAATAAAATATCTCACATATTGACATCTTGATGTAATATGTTCTTTAATCTTCGCATTTCGATGTTATTTTGTAGCTTTTCAAATGTTGATGTCACTAGTGACTTTGTAAGTATATCCGCCAGATTGTCACATGATCGAATTTGTTGTACCTCAATATCTCCATTTTTCTTGTAATTCGTGAGTGTAGAAGAATTTTGGTAAGATGTGTTTTGTTGGATCTCCCTTGATATATTCTTTCTTTAACTGTTTAATGCAAGATGAATTATCTTCAAACAAAATAGTAGGGCCGCCTGTGACATTTGATAATCCACATGAATGCCGAATATATTGGATTATGGATCGTAGCCTGACACATTCCCTACTTGCTTCATGGATTGCTAGTAATTCTGCGTGATTTGATGAAGTTGCAGCCATGGTCTATTTTGTAGATTTCCAAGAGATAGTAGTACCGCAATATGTGAATAAGTAACCTGTCTGTGATCGTCCAACATGAGGATCTGATAAGTATCCAGTATTCACATATCCAACCAGCTGTGATTTCGAATTATTTGGAAAGAATAATCCAAGATCAATTGTCCCGCGCATATATCTCAATATATGCTTGATTCTATCCCAATGTATTTTAGTTGGATCTGCACTGAATCTTGTTAATAGATTCACAACAAAAGCAATATCAGGTCGTGTGTTGTTTGCGAGGTACATAAGAGCGCCAATTGCACTGAGATATGGAACTTCTGGTCTAAGTGGATCTTCATCTTCTTTTCTGGGACGAAATTGATCCTTTTCAACTTCAATTGACCGAACCACCATTGGTGTAGTTAGAGGATGAGATTTGTCCATGTAAAATCGATCAAGAAATTTTTCTGTGTAGGTTGATTGATGAACAAATATTCCTGAAGATAAGTGTTCCACCTGTATACCTAAACAGAACTTTGTCTTTCCAAGATCTTTCATCTCAAACTTATTTTTCAAATAATTAGCAACATTGGTAATATTTTCAGAAGTACTTACAATATTCAAATCATCCACATATACTGCAATAATAACGAAACCAGTTTGAGATCTTTTAATAAACACACATGGACATACTTTATCATTAACATACCCATAATTCAATAGGTGAATACTGAGCGTGTTGTACCACATACGACCAAATTGTTTTGAGTCCATATATTGATCGTTTTAATTTAACTTAGTATAAATGACGAGTCTTAGTCTCATCCAATTTCAATCCTTTAGGGATTTTCATATAGATATCACTATCAAGTGATCCATATAGGTAAGCTGTCATAACGTCCATCAGACGTGTTTCCAATTTTTCCATACAGGCCATACCCATAAGAGAACGAAAAGTAACTCCATCCATCAAAGGAGAGTAAGTTTCCTGGTAATCAAATCCAGGCCTTTGAGAGAATCCCTAGGCTACGAGCTGGGCTTTATATATTACAATTTCATTTCACTCATTCCATTTTTATAAAATACCCATCTGTTCCCAACGGGGACCACACCAGCTGGTGTTCGGACTACAGGTCCAAATACATTTTTCTTGCGCAATGATTGCAATTTTCCATTTTGGCCAATCATCTCTTTGTCGACATTCTTTCACATTTTGTGGTTCTGGATCAGAGTTCATAATAATATCACATGCCACGGAAAAAGCATATACATCATCAATTTCAATACTCCCATGATCCAATAATTTTCTGTTATATACATAACTCAGCGAGATCTCATAATTTTCAGGTACCTTTGCTTCTATTGAAGCATGTGCCACTTCTGGGGAAATATCCTCTTCTGGAGGTAATACCATTTTTAGTGGTTTTGTCTCAGCCACTTCAGGGGCTTTATGATAGGTCACACACACTGTAGAAAGGGGTTGAATACAGTGTTTATTTAATATAATCAACTTTGTTACAATATGGAACTGTCCTCTCTCAGTGATGAACAAATATCACGAGAGCTGCTAGGGTTACAATGAATATTATTCTCGATAATGATAACACATATAGTGTAAACCCTATGTATGTGTTTATATACTACACAGTTACAAGATAATCGCTAATTGATATGGAATATAATTCTGCTTCCTAAAATATATCAATCAGTTATCTTTTCTTCCAAGTATTCTATTCTTCATAGAATTCCTTCTTCATGCATATCTCTTCTTGCGTTTGTCTTGATCTTCTTTCCTTTCAATCAGCTGCCTTCCTTATCTGAAAGTCTCCTTAAATCCTGATATTATCTTATGATAAATATCTCCTGATAACTTAAGTTCTGACAACTTAATTTCTGACTTCAGTATAAGTGCTGATTTCCAGTTAAGTACTGATTTGTCCTGTTTCAGTAAGATCTGAAAACTAAACACAAATCATATTAGACATGACATTATGAAATATATCTAATAATCTCCCCCAACTTGTAAATTAGCATAATATACAAGTTTAACAGATATTTGATGATGTCAAAAATATTAAGTACAAATGCATGAGAATTTGACTAGATAACTACAACCTACAGTCCTTAAAGCTTTACCAACTTTAACTTGTGATAACAGCTTCAGTTTGTATACACATCAGAATTTGAGCAGTTGTAGATCTTGACTTGGCTTCAATTACTGATCTCTTCAATATCAGGAGTTGTTCTGAGATAGTTCTTTAACAAACATCTCTCAGCATATCTGAGTTCATCAATCATTCTCCTTTTAGCATTCTTCAATTCAACTGTATCTTCACCAATTTGAAAGATAGCAGCCCTGAGATCATTAGCTTTTCATATATCCTGATCCAGTCTAATCAAATATGCCTTGTCAGACTCAAGATTGAATTCTACAGCCTTATAACCCAGAAAGGTAGTTATAATCTTAGCAGAGTTAGGCTTCATCTCGACAATATCACCCTTGTGATCTCTGTACTTTGGACAATATGTGCTGTCAGATTTTACAGAATAAAGCTTCTTCTGTCTCTGAATTTGAGTCTTAAAATAATTTGAAGCACTTTCTGTTATTCTGTTCTTCACTTGAAGTAAGAATATAACATATTCCAGTTCCTCATAATACTTCAGTGGTATAGCATTTTCCCTTATGTGGTAAACCCTTCCATCTGTAATGAAATATAACAAGATATGTTCTTTCAAGAAGGTATGGTAAACCATCTGTACAAATTCAAGTTGATTCAATCTTTCAGGAGTTGCTCCAACACCTGGTTCACTTAAGGAAGTTGGATCATTGGTTGTGTTCTGCACTCTTCTTTCATCAGCACTACCCAATCCAGATTTATCTCTTGCTTCCTTTCCTGTAACCACTCTTGCTTCAAAACCACTTGTTGCAGTCTTCAATGGTTGAGTCTGTTTAGCTTTAGTGAATCCCGGTAGGAGTAGCTTTGAGGATTTAACATGAGCAATGTCAGAGGTTTCCTTTAACTTATCTTCCGATATCAAGCCAACTTGAGCTATGTCAGAGGTTGCTTGCTTCAGTGTTATATCAGAACTTACTATATCTTGACTCTGAACAACTTGACCCATGTCAGAGGTTGTTTGAGAAATCTTCCTTGAAGTCAGAGTAAGATTAGCATCTTCATCAGATATTTCTTCATCCATAGGAGGCACATAAACCTTTACAGGTTCACCAACTTTTTCTTTGCCCTTGGACCTTGGATCTATCTGCAATTATGATTTGGCCTTGGTTGCCACATGATTTGTCCTTTCTTTTATCACAATGCCTTTAGCCTTATAAAGTTTCTTTTCATCAACAGAAGCTTTAGATTTGGAGATGACTTTTTCTAACTTAAGTCTAGCTTCTTCTTCCTTTAGACTCTCAAAGTCCATTCCTGGATTTTCTTTCAGAAATAACTATCTTGAAATCTCTTTATAAAGTTCCAAAAGTTCATCAGAACTTATCCTTTGACCAGTATCAGAAGTTATTCTTCTCCCAGTATCAGAATTTGTTCTTTGACTTGTAGTTCCAGTTCTACTTGATGAGAGACCTCCACCTTGACCATGACCTCCACCCATTCCAGAGTTTCCCGGGTCATTACCATCATCCTTTCCCTTCAGTGTCTTAACATGTTTGCATTTGGACTTAATTACTTTCTCCCCCTTTTTGGCATCAGCAGGTAAAAGAAGAGAGACAAGCAATTCCACTGAGGATTGGATCTCATTGAGTTGACTTTGATGAGAAGCTTGATTTTTAAGAATATCATCAATCTGAGCCTGTTGCTTCTCCTGAGTTTTCTTAATGATGGCAATTCTGTCAAAGATAGGTTTGAAAAACATTTTCTTGTCCAACTTGACAACTGTATCTTGCAGATTTAAGGATTCTTGAATCTTGTCCACCTTGGCCTGAGTTACAGATTGTTGACCTTAAAGGTGCCTTGTACTAAGTGCAGTAACTATTAGCTGTGTCTTGAAATCATCATTAACTAGCATCTCATCAGCTTTTGCCAAGTGATCAGCAAGAATTTTTGCAGAAGGAACAAAACTAACTAAGTTCCATTCTTTAGTCCACTCCTGTCCTCGATGAGTTTCACTCCAAGGTACTGGTGCTTCCCTGGTAACAAACTTCTTGACTATCTCAGCTTTTGAAGGAGCTTGTAGAGGTGCACGTCCAGAAGGACCAGCTGCTTCAACATCTACATTTGTAGCAGCATTACCAGTATCATCAACATTTGCAGCATCAGAACTTACAGAGGCAACATCTTCAGCATCCTCTGATAAAAGAACAGTATGAGAGGCTATGGAGGCTTCAAAATCATCCTCTAAGTCCTGATCTCCAACTAAGTTCTAATCAACAGCCATATTTTGATGCTCACCTAAAATCTGATCTGCAGTATCTAGATGCAGAGAAGGTGTTGTAGGCAATTCTGGATTAAAATCAGCATCAAGAAGTGGTGTTGTAGGTGAAGTGATTGGAGCTAGTGAAGCTTCTACATTCAAAACCTGAGGCACTTCCAAGTTATGGATGTTAATTTCATCACTTGGCCCCTGGTTATTAGCATGTACTGGAGATTGATGAGTTGCATGAAGGTCTAGATCAGCACTAGGAGAATTGTGAGCTTCCTTAGCTGCTGCTTCCATTCCTTTACCAGAATCTTCAGGCCTTTTTACCAATGATTTGAATCTTTTAGCTTTTAAGGAGTCTTTAGGAGCTGTATCATCAGAATTACACTTTCTAAGCCTTTTTAGGGGCCTGGAACTCCCAATATCAACATCCTTCTGAGAAGAGACCTTCTCAGCTTCTATAACAACAAGTCCTGAGACTAGAACCTGTTCCTCAACATCTGATTCATCTCGCAGAATGAATCTCCTTCTGTTCTGTTGTGTCTGAGGTACTTTCTTAGTCCTCTTAGGTTTAGAAGATGAAGGCTGCACTGTAGGATCTGAAGGTTGAGGTTGAGAAGTTTGAGGTGGTTGAGTAGAGGTGGTAGGTGCTGATGGATGAGGTTCAGATGGTTGAACATCAGGATATAGTGCAGTGTATTTAACTGGATCGTAGGTTATTAAGGCTTGTTTGACAGATAAAGGAATTAGGAGGGGTCTTAACACAGCCTTCTTATTATCAGTAGATAATAAGTCATTAAAAGCTCTTTTAATGATGAAATTAATTCACTAGCAGATTGGGGCTTATTATCATAACAGAAACTATAGATAAGCTGACAGAATATAGCAAAATAAACAGTAGTTCTATCTTCTGTCATTCTATCCCCAATAAAACCTAAGACATCACTTGCATAGTCAAAATCAGTTTGATTTATGAGAGCATACCCGATTTGTTGGCTGAATATGGGAATTGCATCGAAATTGGAACATTTGTTTGCAAAAGCCTTGGTTATGCAATCAAAGAAGAAACTCCATTCCCTCCTTATGAAAGATCTCTTCAACTGGCCCAACTTTGCCAATGTCTTCTCATATCCCAGATTGGCCATCATGTTTTGAAGAACTGGCTCTTCAACAGTAGAATAAACACAGTTCTCAGGTAGCTGCAGTGCTTGTCGAACCGTAGACAATGTCACAACATACTCATCCTCCCCTGATGAAAAAATAATACTTGGGGACCCTTGAGCACCACCATCATCATATACACCGTTCTCCAGAACTCCAGTACTTGAGTACCAGAGACTGCTTCAGGTTCGGTCAGAGCATACCCAATATCAGAACGCAAGAAAGTCCTGAATGAAGTGAAGTTCAGATGGGGCTTCTGACTTGCTAAGAATAGCGGAGAAGTTATTAGGAACAAACGTAGCTCCATCAAAAATTATGTCCTTGGGTGCCATGAGAAATACATGAGAGAGAAAATTGCCTGTTAGGTGTTTGATAAAATGTCTGTATGAAAAATCGTCAGTAGATGTGAGAGAGAATAAAAGTAAAAAGAGAGAGATAGAATATGAAGGTAAATAAAAGATTTTACAATCTTTTCTCTCTTTTACTTATACACGGTTAAAAAATAGCCGTTTGAGACACCTTTCAAACATGCAACAGTAAAAGATAATTAATGGGCACGGGTATTCAATAATCATTACTTATCACATGCAGTTTTTCAAGAGAAAAACCGTTCCACTTACCAAGTAATCCCATTAATCAAGGACGTTCAGTTTTATTTTAAATTTTAAAACTGTTCCTACTAAATAAATTATTATTACTGCTTTACCAATATTCTGTAAAAATATGACCAATGAGAGAATGACCACAAATGAACCAAGTAAATAAATACTGCCACGTCAGAATCAGAACTTGATTTGTATCAGAGCTAAAAAAGTCATCAGAATATGGTTAGTATCAGGATTTAAAATGTCATCAGAATATGAAACGACACAGAGACAAAATCTTGCAAAAAGATAAAATTTCATTAATATATCAAGTGAATACATTTCATGAAACTTAAATTACTTGCATAAAATTACAAGATTGTCCTAGTCTAAAATGTTTAACATCAACAACTTTAGTCCTAAGCTAAGAAGCCTAACGACTAACTCCTTCTGCTGCTGACGAAGAGCACTGCAAGATGGATGATCCGTTCTTGCCGACGAAGAGCTTCTCTCCTTTCTGCTTCCAATCTATCAGGATGAAGATGATACTCCATTGATAAAAACAAGAGTTCGGTGTGAACCTCTTGTGGAACCGAATCGCAGAGTTCATCAGGAATGGCAGTGACATGCCACTCCTGCTACCAGTAAGCACAACTCAACTCAATAGTGAAAGTTTCATAGTTCAAGAATATGTTAAAACGAACCATTTTTGGGGATATGAATAAAAAAAGAGTGAGTTTGTGAGAAAGTGAAGAATGTTTTGGCTGGAATGAAGTGTTCATTTAAATAGCCAATGGAATACCAAGGGATGGGAGGACTGGGCAATAATTCCAAGTAAAAAGGATGATCCCTCGACTTCCTAGATTAATGAGTAATAACAACAGCCATTGGAAGCTTAAAACAGGAGTTAATGAGCACACGAAACAAGTAAAAATTACTGTGCATATACGAGTACCACTAATCCAAATTATGTTGACTGTTTATATCTCATCCAAACATATTCTGATTTTAAATATGACTGTTTCATATTTTAATCACAAATAAGTCAAGTAAAGAATCAGGATTTACTATCAGAACTTAGACTTATATCAGAACTTAGCAGTCATCAGAACATGATTCCTTAACTCAAAAGGTGAATGCCTATATCTGTAATTCTTCACACAAATTCTGATTTCGTTTCTTTAGATTTTAATCATCAGAATTTCCATCATAACTTGTCCTCAGAATTTATACCAGTGACACTTAACCTGTTCATCTAAAACCACATTTATCACCACAGTAATTTTCATCATTCATATGGAGTGTATGTGTGTGCAGTAAGCTAAATATCGGATAAAGATTAAAGTCTGATTCACTTTAGTACATCTTAGAAATAAGGCATAACTAAGAACTTTGCTCAAAATCTGTTAGTATTCTGAAGTCTACTTTAGAATGAGTTCATGCATGAGTCCACCTCAACTGTTTTGTGCTCATTTTATGCATCTTTTGAAATTCCATTTTATAGTGGCTTCTCAGTGTAAGTGAGTTACGACTGCTTATCATAATTTATGCTATTATCAGAGTATTTCTCCAGTAATCATAGAGTGTGAAAAGTCACCAAGAAAAATATTTATTTTGCTTTTCTGATACATATTACTTAATACTAGCAATGCACTTGGGTCTTCCCTTCCACATTTTTACTCTAGATCTCAAAGGAGTACCTGATTTTTATTTTCTTTTCTTTTCTTTTTCTTTTGATAAGTGAGGTTTATCAGCACTTAGTACATTCATCAGATTTACTAACATCGGAACTTAACAGATAAGAAGCACTATTCTAGTTTTTGACTTAGTAATAAGATACACAAAGTAAACTTAACTGAGCTCAATATCAGAATTTGCTTGTGTTAAAAGATTTTCACATAAACAATTACTTCAAATATGGGACTTTAGTATATTGTAGACTACTAGTTCAGCATCTAGCACAATTATTCTCATTGGATTGAATAGTCACAGAAACATTCATATCACTATCAGAGTTTAGAATTTCACATCAGACAACAATCAACACTTAAGCAATTTCCAATTTAAGTACAGAATACACAAAGATAGTAATATCTGTAAATACTGATTATAACATCTGATATATCAGAACATAAACTAAGCAGATTTAGAGAAAGAACCTGAAATCATTCCAAGTTCATTTACCAATCTTGTAAAAGTAGCTTCACACAATGATTTTGTGAAGATATCTGCTAGTTGTTGATCTGTTGGAACAAAGTGCAATTCCACTGTACTTTCATCCACATGTTCCCTTATGAAGTGGTACCTAATGCTGATGTGCTTGGTCATTGAGTGTTGAACTGGATTACCTGTCATAGCAATAGCACTTTGATTATTACAGTAAATAGGTATTTTAAAGTATGTTAACCCATAATCCAGTAACTGATTCTTCATCCAAAGAATCTGTGCACAACAGCTTCCTGCAACAATGTACTCTGCTTCTGCAGTTGATGTGGAAAATGACTTTTGTTTCTTGCTAAACCAAGAAACTAATCTGCCTCCAAGAAATTGGTAGCTTCCACTTATGCTTTTCCTGTCAATTTTGCATCCTGCAAAATCTGCATCTGAGTAACCTATTAGCTTAAAGTCTGATTCTCTGGGATACCACAATCTCAGATCAGCTGTACCCTTAAGATACTTGAAAATTCTTTTCACAGCTGTTAAGTGAGGTTCTCTTGGATCTGCTTGAAATCTTGCACAAAGACAGGTAGCATACATGACATCAGGTCTACTAGCAGTTAGATAGAGTAGTGAGTCTATCATACCTCTATAATCAGTAATATCTACTGATGTACCAGTATCCTTATCCAATTTTGTTGCAGTGGCCATGGGAGTGGATACACTTGAACAATCTTGCATTCCAAATTTCTTCAGCAAATTTCTGGTGTACTTAGATTGACAGATAAAAGTGCCTTCATCATTCTGCTTGACTTGAAGGCCCAGAATATAGCTAAGTTCCCCCATCATACTCATTTGATATCTTGACTGCATCAGTTTGGCAAACTTTTTGCAAAGTCTGTCATTTGTAGAACCAAAAATGATATCATCAACATATATCTGCAACAAAAGTAAGTCTTTTCCATGGTTGAGGTAGAACAGTGTTTTGTCAATAGTTCCTCTATTATATCCACTTTCCAGAAGAAATTGAGCTAAAGTCTCATACCATGCTCTTGGAGCTTACTTAAGGCCATAAAGTGCTTTATCAAGTCTGTAGACATGATTTGGAAGTTTGGAATCTACAAAGCCTGGAGGTTGTTCAACATATACTTCGTCTTCCAATTCTCCATTGAGAAAAGCACTTTTCAAATCCATTTGAAAGACAGTAAACTTTTTGTGAGCAACATAAGCCAAAAATATCCTTATGGCTTCAAATCTAGCAACTGGTGCAAATGTTTTATCATAATCAATTCCCTCATGTTGAGAATATCCTTTTGCAACCATCCTTGCTTTATTCCTTTTTATTATGCCATCACTATCAGTTTTGTTTCTGAACACCCACTTTGTACCAACAACAGATCTGTTCTTTGGTCTTGGCACTAGGGTCCAGACTTTATTTCTTTCAAATTCATTTATCTCTTCCTGCATTGCTTGCACCCAATCAACATCTTGAAGAGCTTCTTCCACTTTCTTTGGTTCAGTCTGAGAAAGAAAAGAATTATAAAGACATTCATTTGATGTAGTTGTTCTAGTTCTGACACCTGTATCAGGATTTCTAATAATTAAGTCAGGTGTATGTGATTTAGTCCACTTCCTTGCAGATGGAAGGTTTTCTCTAGAACTGGATGCTCCCCCATGATCCATGCTTTCTTCATCAACATTTTTTGATGCTTCCCCTGAAATTATGCTCTCTAAGTTGGATCCTTCAGAATTTGAGTTTCCAGACTTATCAGGACTTAGCTCATCAATCAGAACTTAGCTCATCAGAACTTGATGAATCAGAACTTGAAGAGCCAGTTGTAGGTTATGATATTTCTTGAGATGTGGTTGTATCTTCAGTATGCTCCCCCTGCACAGGTGTATCTTCCTTTGGCGTAGTCACCACAGTTTCAATAACATTAGAGTTTGTTCCATCAGAGTTTGCAGTATCAGGATTTAGACTGTCAGGATTTACAGTATCAGAATTTAAATCTTCATTTTCAAATCTCAGCTGATCATGATTATTGAAATCTTCAAGTCCAGTAATCTTCTTATCATCAAAGGAGACATTGATAGATTCCATGACAACCCTTGTTCTTAAATTGTAGACTCTGAAGGCTTTTGTGGAAAATGGATATCCAACAAAAATTCCTTCATCAGCTTTTAGATCATATTTGGATAGCTGTTCAGGATGAGTCTTAAGAACAAAACACTTGCATCCAAATACATGAAAATACTTCAGATTTGGCTTTTTTTCTTCACCATCTCATATGGTGTCTTTCCATGCTTGTTAATGAGTGTTGCATTCTGAGTGAAACAAGCAGTCTGCATAGCTTTAGCCCAAAAATAGGTTGGTAGCTTTGCTTCATCAAGCATAGTTTGTGCAGCTTCAATAAGAATTCTATTCTTTCTTTCAACAACTCCATTTTGTTGTGGAGTTCTTGGAGCAGAAAATTCCTGCTTGATTCCATGGTCTTTGCAGAACTCTTCCATGATCAAATTCTTGAACTCAGTGCCATTATCACTTCTTATGATCTTCACAGAATCTTTGACCAATTTATCCAGTTGCTTGACATGATCAATCAAGATAGATGCAGTTTCACTTTTTGTGTGCAATTAATACACCCATGTATATCAGGTAAACTCATCCACTATGACCATAGCATATTTCTTCTTTGCAATAGACATGACATTAACTGGACGAAATAGATCAACATGTAGTAGATGATAAGGCTCAAGAATTGATGATTCAGTCTTGCTCTTGAATGAAGATTTCCTTTGGTTTGCCTTCTGACATGAATCACAAAGGCCATCAGGAGCAATGACTGATTTTGGCAGTCCACTCACAAGATCTTTCTTGACTAGTTCATTTATATTGTTGAAATTTAAATGAGAAAGTTTCTTATGCCAATTCCAGCTTTCTTCAATTGATGCTCTACTTAACAGACAGATTGCAGAACCATTAGTACTTGTTGAAAGCTTGGCTTCATAAATGTTACCATGCCTGTATCCTTACAAAACAACTTTGCCTGTAGATTTGCTTATAACTTCACAGTGTTCTTCAAAGAAATCCACATGATAACCTCTATCACAGATTTGACTAACACTGAGCAGATTATGTTTAAGTCCTGAGACCAGAGCTACTTTCTCAATGATGACATTCCTAAGATTGATATTGCCATATCCCAGTGTTTTTCCAATGTTGCCATCTCCATCAGAAACACTTGGGCCATCTTTCTCCACAAAGTCTGATAGCAGGGCTTTATTTCCAGTCATATATCCTGAACATCCACTGTCCAGAACTAGGATGTTTTTCCTGTTGCCCTGCAATCACAAAGACCACTAATGATTAGTTTTAAGGACCCAGAATTACTTGGATCCTGTGGCCTTATTAAGTTTGTTAACATTTGCAACGGATTTAGCATCAGAGTTTATGTTAACATTTTTCTTATCAGTATTTATACTATCAGACTTTGTATCAGAACTTACACTAGAAGGAATAATGCTAACTTTCTTTAAAGAAGGTTTCATTTGATAATAATCATAGTACAAACTATGATATTCCTTACAAGTATACATGGAATGCCATAAACTACCACAATGAAAAGAAGGATTTTGTGGCCTATATCTAACAGACTGACTCTTAACTCCTTTCTTTGAAGGTAAGGAGTTTATGTTCTTATTCTTCTTGCAAAAAGAAGCCAGATGGTTAGAACTTCCACACTTATGACATGTTTTTCTAGGAGCATTAGGAACATGCTTATAATCATTGCTTTTATTTATACCTTCCTTTCCATTCCTATTTTTCCTAGGAGACTTTACCTTGTTTATATTCTTTATATTTTTTAGCTTGTGCTTAAGCTGCTTCTTTGTCATTAAGCCTACGTTTACTTCAGTTGTCTTTTCCGGTTTAGTTTGTCAAAAGTTAATTCCTCTTTAAATTCTGATTTCTCAGTTTCAGACTTTACAGGTAAAAACTTAACAGGTTTTAACTTTGGCCTTTGTTTAACAACTATAGGCTTAATATCTACAGTTCCTTTATTATTCTTATCATCTATCTCCATAGCCTAAGCCCTCTTTCCAGTTTCCACTACTTAACAAATTCTGAGTTGTTCTGCCAGAGTTAGTCCAAGTCCTGATAATCTCTCTTTCCTTTTCTAGCTCAGTTTTTAGAGATTCATTCATTTTAAGTACTTCATCCCTAACATAGAAAGCATCATCTCTATCTTTTTGAGTTTGATGGAACATGACTAACTCTTTTTCTAAATAATCATTCCTCTTTTTACAAGAAAGATTTTCAGAAGTTAATCTTTCACATGTTAAAGTTTGATCTCTATAACTAATGAACATGGTTTTAAGATATCTTCTCAACTCATTAATATCATCTGTATGAAAGGCATAAGTAGTTTGAGGTACCTTTAACTCAGCAGCTTCAGGACTTCTATTAGCATTTGCCATATCAGCATTTGCCATCAAGGTATAGTTCTCCTCACTTTCAGAATCTGAAGTGTCTGTCTAGCTTTTCTTCTTTGTGAAAGGAGCCTTGCCTTTATCACTCTTCACTTTCTTGCAATCAGGAGATGTGTGGCCTTTCTCACCACAGTTGTAGCATTTGACATTTGTATAATCTCCTCTGTCAGACTTCCCTTCTTTGCCTTCAGATTTTCTGAAATTCTTCTTATCAGAACTTGCACCTTTCCTGGAAAACCTCTTTCCCTTCCTGAACTTCCTGTATGCAATCATTGTGATTCCTTTCACCATAAGAGCACACAGCTTCATCATCTCTTCATCAGCATCTATCTTAGGTAAGCTTTTAGTTTCTGAGTCATCATCACTATCAGAACTTGATGACTGAGTATCAGTCTTTGTGATGAGCGCTTTTCCTTTTCCTTTCCTTGAGGTAGCTGCCTTGGGGGATTCTTCTTCAGCCTTAAGAGCAACTGTCCTTGACTTTCCTCATTTCCTCTTGCTTCTTTGTTCCATCTCAAGTTCATGAGTCTTGAGCATCCCATAAATTTCATCAAAAGTTGTTTCTTCAAGATTATAGTTGTCTCTTATAATTGTTGTCTTCAAATCCCAACTTTCAGGAAGAGCTAACAGGAATTTAAGGTTTGAATCTTGTTAGGAATGTATGTGCATTAGTTTGATGATATGTTTAACAAAATACTTAAGTAGAAATTTAGTGTCTGTAGCCTCAACGGATAAGACCACTTTGGCTATCCGTTGATGGTGTAGCTTTACTTAGAAATAAGTCTAGTGTTGTAGTATATTTCAGTCTCTGTATTTAAAATGTAATTCTTGGAAGTTGAGAGAAACTATGAGTCATGTTGACTACTAGATGATATGCAGATAGGAAGGCCAATTGTAAATACTTCATGCCTTGTAATTTTGTATAAGTGAAGTGGTATCAACGGATGACTTAAAGACCTTCAACGGATGAGAAGCTAAGCTTCAACGGATGTCTCTAAAGCTTCAACGGATAACATCCTTCAACGGATGAGTGCATCAACGGATGAAAGCTTCAACTGATGTTCTGATGATTAGCCGTTGATAAGGGGTAGTTGTACCTACAAACAGAGGCACATGGGTTGATAGAGACAACTGAGATGTGGTAGCCGAATTTCAGGAACAACAGAAAAAGCAGCCGTTCTTCTTTAGTACAAAGATGCAATAGTCAACAAAGTACTGGAGTGAACAGGAAAAGAAGCAAGTGAAGATCGTATTTTATTACTGTATTTTATATTGTTCTTCACTTGTACACTTGGTAATATATAAACCAAGTAGAAGCTAGTAATTAGAAGAGAGATTTTCCAGAGCTGTTTAGAAAAATATTGAGAGAAAATTCATCTAGTTTGTACTAGGATGCAGCTGTGATCAACATTGTTTAATCACAGATTTTCTAAAATACCATCTCTGGTGGAACAACAAATCCACCAGAAAAGTTTTTAAGGTCTGTTGTGTTCTTTACATTTGTGCTTGAATATATATCTGTCTGTATTAGCTTAAAGCAATTCACACACTTGTTCTTCTTGAATACACAACTTTCATAAACTGCTCAAAACTTGAAAAAGTTTTGAGATTTACATTCAACCCCCCTTCTGTAAATCTCATTGTTAGTCCACTAGGAATAACAATTGGTATCAGAGCAGGCTCTTGACATACAAAGAGTTTAAAGGTCTTGGAATCTAACAAAGATGAGTAAGAAGGATATTGGAGTAAAGATCCCAGTTCTTGACAAAGACAGTTATCACCATTGGAAGGTGAAAATGCACCTTCATCTACTCTCCCAAGATGAAGGTTATGTAAACTGCATTGAGAATGGTCCTCACATTCCCCACAAAGTAGCAACAGTTGCTACAGCCACAGTTGCTGTTGGTCAATCCATTCCAAAACCTAGAGCAGAATGGACAATGGAAGACAAAGAAGAAGTCCACAAGGATAAGAAGGCTATGAACATTTTGTTTAATGGTCTTAACATGGATATGTTTGATAATGTGATAAATTGCACAACTGCCAAAGAGGTTTAGGACACAGTTCAACTACTGTGTGAAGGTACAGAACAAGTGAAAGAAAACAAAATGCAGCTTCTCATTCAACAGTATGAATACTTTAATTTTGAAGAAAATGAATCTTTAAATGAAACATTCAATAGGTTCCAAAAGCTGTTGAATGGACTGAAGCTGTATGGAAGAGTGTACCAGGTAAAGGATTCAAATCTTAAATTTTTAAGATCCTTGCCAAAGGAATGGAAACCCATGACTGTCTCCTTAAGAAACTCTCAAGATTATAAGGACTTCACTCTTGAAAGATTGTATGGAATCTTGAAGACTTATGAACTAGAGCTGGAACAGGATGAGGTATTGGAGAAGGGGAGAAAGAAAGGAAGTTCAGTTGCATTGGTAGCTGAAGATGAGAGGAAATGCAGACAAGAAACTGCGAGATCTACATCAAACTCCAAAGTTGGAATAAGAAATCAGGAATCAAGCAAAGGGAAAGAGCAAGTTGCTGAAAATGAAGACAACTCCAGCCAAGATGACTCAGATGGTATTGATGAGCATCTTGCATTTCTGTCCAGAAGATTTGCAAAGATGAAATTCAAGAAAAACACTAGAGCCACTAAACCTCACAAAAACACTGTGGACAAATCCAAGTTCAAGTGTTTCAATTGTGGTATAAGTGGACACTTTGCAGGTGAGTGCAGAAAGCCAACTTCTGAAAAGAAGAAATTTGAGCAAGTAGATTACAAAAAGAAATATTTTGATCTACTCAAGCAAAAGGAGAGGGCTTTCATTACTCAAGAAAGGGACTGGGCAGCTAATGGAGATGAAGAGGATGAAGATGTGGAGTATGTCAACCTTGCTCTCATGGCTGATTCTGAAGAAAATGAAGTTAGTTCATCAAGCAATCAGGTAATCACTACTGACTTAACACAGCTTACTAAAGAAGAGTGCAATGATGCTTTTAATGACATGTCTACTGAATTGTATCATTTGCGTGTGTCTCTTAAATCTCTTGCTAAAGAAAATAGTAGGATTAGAGAGAACAATCTGTTTTTAAGTAATAGAAATGCTTTGTTAGAAGATAAGATGATTGACCTAGAGAAAACAAAGTTGCATTGTATATCTGTTGAAAATGAACTAGCTGAATCTGTTAAGAAAGTAGAAATACTTTCCAATCAATTAGAGAAAGAGCAAGAGGTGATTAAAGCCTGGAAGACATCTAGGGATGTAAGTGCTCAAATTGCTAAGGTCCAAGGAATTGAATCATTCTGTGAAACTGCCTGGGATAAAAATAAAAAGAAACTGGAATTAATTGATGGGCTGTCAACGGATGTGGAATCAACGGATGATGAAAGTTATCCGTTGAAGGAAGAAAAGGAGCATCCGTTGAAGGTTCCTCAATCAAAACAAGCAGATGTTTCTAAAAGAGAGAATCTAAAGAAACTCAACAAAAAGTTTGGTTCAACTTCAAAGAACTTTGTCAAAGAAGAAGCAAGCACATCCAAGGATGTCAGTAAGGTGAATGTAGGGCACATGACCTTAGAACAGTTAAATAATAGGCTCAAGATGGTTGAGGATAAAAAGGAATCTAAAAGAAAATCCAACAGAAATGGGAAGGTAGGAGTTAATAAACACAACAATTACACACCTGATAGGTATGCTCCTAGAAAAAGTTGTGTACATTGTAGTAGTGTTAATCATCTATCTGCTAGTTGTAAATCCATTAAGAAGACTCCCATAACTGTACCCTCTTCTATGCCTAATATGTCTGCATCACCTCTGCATGCTATGCCTGTTATGTCTCAACAAAATCCTTATGCACATTTTGTAAACATGCCATATTTTAACAATCCTTATCTTGCTGCATTTAGTATGCCTCAAATGCCATACAATATGCCCATGTGGAATAACATGTTTGCACAATCAATGCCTAATAATTTTACAAATGTGCTAAATGATTCTGTGACTAACCCTACACCTCAACCAACTACATCTAAGACCAAGGTTGACTCAAACTTACCTAAGTCTAAAGATGCAGGAGGAATGAAGTCTAGGAGAAAGGCTAACAAGGATGGACCCAAGGAAACTTGGGTACCAAAATCAAATTGATTGATTTTATGGTGTGCAGGGAAATGGAAGAAATCTATGGTACTTGGACAGTGGTTGTTCAAGACACATGACAGGAGATTTCTCCCTGCTCACAGAGTTCAAGGAAAGAGCTGGCCCTAGCATAACCTTTGGAGATGACAGCAAAGGGTTTACTATGGGATATGGCTTGATTTCAACAAGGAATGTCATCATTAATGAAGTTGCATTAGTTGATGGTCTCAAGCACAATTTACTGAGCATCAGTCAACTATGTGATAGAGGGAATACAGTTTCCTTCAATTTTGAAGCCTGTGTTGTCACTAGTAAGAAAGACAACAAAGTGGTTCTAACTGGAGTTAGAAAAGGAAATGTGTACATAGCTGACTTCAACTCTACAGATGCAGAATCCATTACTTGTCTCTTCAGCAAAGCAAGCACAGTTGAAAGTTGGCTATGGCACAAGAAGCTATCTCACTTGAATTTCAAGACAATGAATGATCTAGTCAAAAAGGACTTAGTTAGAGGAATCCCTCTAGTTGAATTCTCAAGGGATGGTTTGTGTGATGCTTGTCAGAAAGGCAAACAAAGGAAAGCATCATTCAAAAAGAAGCTTGAAACAACAATTGATGAACCATTACAGCTGCTACATATGGATTTGTTTGGACCAGTCAATGTATTGTCTATTGCAAGAAAAAATTATTGCTTAGTGATTGTAGATGATTTCTCAAAGTTCTCATGGGTCTATTTTCTTGGATCAAAGGATGAAGCAAGTGAAATCATTATCAATCACATCAGGCAAGTCAACAATCATCCTGACTTGAAGGTTAGAAATATCAGGAGTGACAATGGAACTGAGTTCAAGAATTCGACATTAAGGCTGTTCTGTGAAGAAAATGGAATCATGCATGAGTTCTCAGCTCCAAGAACACCTCAGCAAAATGGGGTTGTTGAAAGAAAGAACAGATCTTTAATTGAAGCTGCCAGAACAATGCTTGAAGAATCAAAGTTACCAACATATTTCTGGGCTGAAGCTGTTAATTGTGCCTGCTTCACTCAGAATATTTCTTTGATCAATCAAGCTAAAGGCATGACTCCTTATCAGTTGTTCAAGAGAAGAAAACCAACTCTAAACTTTCTTCATGTCTTTGGATGTAAATGCTTTATACTGAGGAATCAATCTGACCATAAAGGGAAGTTTGATGCAAAGGCTGATGAAGGGATATTTGTTGGTTACTCAGCTGGAAAATCTTATAGGGTCTACAATCTAAGAACCAACATTGTTATGGAATCTGTGCATGTTGTGTTTGATGATGAAAAGATTGATGGACTAACAGATGAGGGACATAATGAGAGACTCAAATTTGACAACATTGAGATATATTGTGATGATAGTGAAGAGGAGACTGATGGAGATGACACTTCAAAAGGGATTCAAAACATGCCCTGGATAATGCACAAAATACTGCATCCGTTGATAGAGGCAATGCAGTATCCGTTGAAATACATAGTGCATCATCCGTTGAAGTACAAAATAAAGCATCCGTTGATCATAGTTCATCAACGGATAATCGATTTACATCATCAGTTGATAGAACTCCAAGTTCCCTGCAAAGGACTAACAACTCAGGGGGAGTTTCAACTAGTCAACACTCTGTCTCACATCATGACAATACTGAGGCCACCTCATCTAGAGCACATCTTCCACCACAAAGGAAATGGACCAAGAATCATCCCTTTGAACTGATCATTGGTGATGCATCATCTAAAGTGCAAACAAGAAAAGCCACTCAAGATGAATGTCTGTATAGTAGTTTTCTGTCTCAGGAGGAACCTAAGAAAGTGGAAGAAGCTCTATTGGATCCAGATTGGATATTAGCTATGCAGGAAGAGCTGAACCAATTTGAGAGAAACCAAGTATGGAAGCTGGTACCCAAACCAAAGAACAAGAGTCCTATTGACACAAAGTGGGTATTCAGAAACAAGATGGATGAAAATGGCATTATCATAAGGAATAAAGCCAGACTGGTTGCTAAAGGCTATTCTCAGCAAGAGGGAATAGATTTTGATGAAACATATGCTCCTGTTGCAAGACTTGAAGCCATCAGAATATTTCTAGCCCATGCAGCCCATGCCAATTTCAAAGTCTATCAAATGGATGTCAAGAGTGCATTTCTAAATGGGAAATTAGAGGAAGAAGTCTATGTAAGTCAACCTCCAGGATTTGAAGATCCAAATTTTCCAGACTATGTGTATTATCTGTTGAAAGCACTCTATGGACTGAAGCAAGCACCTAGAGCCTGGTATGAAACATTATCAAAATTTCTTTTGAAGAATCACTTCACTAGAGGTACTGTTGATAAAACTCTCTTCTTTAGGGATGTTAATGGCTCTAGTATACTTGTTCAAATTTATGTAGATGACATAATATTTGGCTCTAAAGATGATAAACTTTGCAAAAAGTTTGCTAAGCTAATGCAAAGTAATTATGAAATGAGCCTAATGGGAGAACTAACCTATTTTCTTGGTTTACAAGTTAAACAAGTTAGTGATGGAATTTTCATTAGTCAAACTAAATATATTTATGATCTTTTAAAGAAGTTTGACTTAATGGAATGTTCATCTGCAAAAACTCCCATGGCCACTGCCACCAAACTTGAATTAAATAAGACTGAAAGGTCTGTGGATATTACAAGTTATAGAGGCATGGTTGGTTCACTTTTATATTTAACTGCTAGTAGACCAGATATAATGTTTGCTACATGTCTTTGTGCTAGATTCCAAGCTGATCCTAGGGAGTCTCACTTAATTGCTATCAAAAGGATTTTCAGATATCTCAAGGGTACACCAAATTTAGGTATTTGGTATCCTAGAGAATCTGGCTTTGATCTAATTGGTTATTCAGATGCAGACTATGCAGGTTGCAAAATAGATAGGAAAAGTACAACAGGCTCCTGCCAATTCCTGGGAAACAAGCTTGTATCATGGTTTAGCAAAAAGCAAAATTCAGTCTCTACTTCTACAGCTGAGGCTGAATACATTGCTGCTGGAAGTTGCTGTTCTCAAGTGTTATAGATGAGGAACCAACTCCTTGACTATGGACTTCATGTTGATAGAATTCCTATCTTTTGTGACAACACAAGTGCCATAGCCATAACAGAGAATCCTGTGCAGCACTCAAGGACCAAGCACATTGATATCAAGTACCATTTCATTAGGGAGCATGTCATGAATGGTACAGTGGAACTACATTTTGTTCCAAGTGAACAACAAATTGCTGACATATTTACCAAGCCACTTGATGAATCAACATTCACAAGATTGGTAAGTGAGCTAGGTATGCTTAATTACTCTTAAAATTCATGTCTTTATTGCAATTTGATTTGAAGCCTGAAATATATTAGTTGCTAAGAACAAATTTGACTTTTAACATAGTTTATTCCATCAACGGATGTTCCCTATCCGTTGAAAGTCAAAATTGCTCTATCAACGGATAGTCATTATCCGTTGAAAGACAAATACATTTCTGGAATTTTTATCCGTCAACGGATAAAACTGAAGTACCTTTCAACGGATGACAATTTGCCTTATCCGTTGAAATGTCACATCAATCGATTCAGGTGTTTAACAGCCGTTGATTCTATTCTCTTAACCGTTGATACTCATACATACATCTGTATGTATTGGTTTTAAAGGTAGTTTTTAGAATACTTACAGTTTATTCTTAAACGGCTGAAATTCACTAACGCATATTTATTGATAAATCTTTATTTTATATTTTTGTTTATTAATTTGAGAAAGCATATAAGTCCTTCTGATTGTTCATTTTTACTTTACGCTTTCTTGAAATTTCAAGCATTTACCATTTTCTCTCTGCAAAAAAAAAAAACTTCAAGTTATTCTCTGCAATTTCTACTCACAACAATGGCACCAGTCGTGAAGATTATGTCTCAATCTGGGTTCATCTATGAAAAGAACAATTTCATAGCTTTGGTAGAAAAGAATGAAGCCCACTCAGACTATCACAAAATGATGGACTTCATCAAAAACTGTAAACTTAGCTATGCAATGCTGGAAGCCCCAACAATTTTCTGTGAAGTAGTTGAGGAGATTTGGACAACTGCTGAGTTCAACTCCATGGATATGACTATCTCCTTCACTCTCAAAGGTAAAACTCACTGTATTAACTGTGATGATTTACAAGCATGTTTTAAATTGCCTGAGAACAATGCCATGACACCACACACTGATAGTGATGTATCCAGCATGTTAGATTCCATAGGTTATTCTCTTAACTCTGCTAATTTAGGGAGTATTAGAAGAAAAGGCCTTAGGAAAGAATGGAGTTTCCTTGGGGATGCCTTTATAAAGGTTTTCTCTGGGAAAATTAGTAATTTTGATGCCATAACTTCATCTCTGGTTAATATGCTCTATATGCTTGTTTCTGATAGGTATTTTAACTTTAGCAACTATGTGATGCTAGAATTAGGTACTAGATTAGGTAACAAAGCTAATAGACCTAATAACATCTATTATGCTAGATTCTTTATGTTATTGGCTAACCATGTTGCTGAAGGTTTAGTCATAATCAATGAGAATAATAAACTCAAGTGCTGGGCACAAGAGAAAAGAGTTCTTGCAGACTTGAAGAGAATGGATCTTAACAGCAGTGTGCCATTGGTGTATTTACCAATCATGAATGCACCTAAGGTAGGTGAGGTAATTGCTTCTACAACTCCTACTTCTTCCAACCCCTCTATTTCTTTATCTTCTAGTGTGGCCATGAAATCTGTGATGCCCCAACAGATTTCTACCAAGGTCACCAAAACTAAACTTTCAAAATCCAAGACAAAGAAATCCACCTCTGTTGTTTCTCAAAAGACAACAGTTGTAACACCAACTATTAATCCTGAGGTGAGTGAACAGGGTGTGAGTGGTGAGGGGAGGGGTGAACATCAAAGAAACCCCCAGGATAAGGAAGGAAAGTTGAGTGCTTCCCAAGCTAGCCAAGCCACAGTTTCTCAAAAAGCTGTGGTGGTTGAAAAGGTATCTAGCACATCCCTAGTAGCATCCTCCCAAAAGGATGTTACTATTGAAAATAGTTCCAAACCAGGAACACAGAACAAAAGAGGGAGGGACACTAAAGCCAAACACTCACCAACAAAAGCCTTTATTAGAAGAAAGAAGGCCAGAACCCAATCTTCTACACAGGGTGCACACACTGCACAGATACATCCATCTGTATCTATGCCTTCTCAAACTCAGTTTGATGTGACTCCAATAAATGTGGAGTCACAGCCCCATTCTCTCACAATAATCACACATCAATCACCAAACACTTCATCACCATCTCTGGATGTGGATATGTTATTCCCATCAATTCCTGATTCTCCCTCTTTACAACTCAGGGAGAAGCCCCACTCAAATACAGGTGATCATCATCTCTTAGATGATTTGTTGGATCACCCGCAAATTCTTTCAGATATAATTGAAGGATCTGTGTCTAAAATCAATCTACACAGATTCAACAGTTATATCACTTTCAATTTCAACTTCTTTTCCTTCTTCAACGAATATCACTCATCCGTTGACAAGTGGTTGTTCTTCAACGGATAAGCTTAACAGCAGTTATCCGTTGATAACATCAGTTTCACCTTCAACGGATATTCCACATCCGTTGACAGTCTCTACACAAATAACTGAATTAATTCCAAGTGTAGAAGACATGAATACTGTGCAATCACTCTTAGGATTGAGGGAAGGGAGTGACAATTTGAGTGAGAGGCTGGGTTGCTCCCAGGCAAAAGGAGAGATTAAGAGCTCAAAAATGCATGCTATTTCTTCCAGCATGGCAAAAGTAAGTGAGTGGAGTACCACCTTAGTAGGTGAAGGTGAGGGAGTGAGTTGTGTGAGCCAGGGGGAGCCCCTGATGCAAGAACATAGAGAAAAAGAGAGAAAAGCAGGTACAGTAGATACAAGGGTGGAACCAGCCATTGCTAATGAGTCAATGATTGTGGATGATGCTGAAAAGGAAAGACAATTTCAGCAACATTACAAAGCTGTAATTGATAACATTTCCTTGGATGCTGACACTTTTACTCATCCTGTGCCAGCCTATCAACTGGTGGCTGCTCAGGGCAATGAGGAGGCAGAAAGGTCACTACATCTAGTGCACACGACAGAATCTCTTCAAAGGGATAAAGCTGCCATTACCAAAATGCCTTCTACAGCTGGTGAGCCATCTGAGGAATTTGGAGCAAATTCTGATGATGATGACTCTATTTCTTTTGATGGAAGCATGAACTTAGGGGGAGATGAAGGCCCTAGTTCAATTCCAAATCTACCTGAATGGGCCTTGACTAAGGAGTATAGATCAGGGGAATTCAATGTCTCTTTAGTCAAACAAATCAACACTATTCAACAGGCCATTCAGAACACTTCACATGCAAGTATCAAGGCTATCCTTCAAGCTCACCTGGACTCACTGCATCTCATGAAGCTGCAGCAAGTGAAGCAGAATCTGAGTATGGATGATCTCAGGAAGGATATTGCTGACTTGAAAACCTATACTTCAGAAAAATTGGATTCAGTCATGCCTTATGGTACATTGCAGGACTTGGTTTTGAGATTGAAGAAAGAATCTGTTACTGAAAAACGGTTGGCCAAGTTAGAAGACAGAGTTCAAGTTATTGAAGATTCTGCAGCCACCATTCTTCACAATCAACAATCTCAAACCAGTCTCCTGATGCAGCTGGCAAAAGCACAAGGCTTGACCCCTCTCCTTGATGATAACAAAAAGGGGGAGAGTAAAAGGGAAGGGGAAGGAGAGCCATCTACAAAAGTTAACATATCTAAAGTGCTAGTTCCTGCCATCACTACTTCTCCAATCATTCAAATCAAGGGCAAGCCTGATGGAATTGATTTGATTCAGCTAGCAGCAGCTGAAATTCAAGTGAAAGAACAAAGGAGGAGAATTGATGAAAGGTTGCAACTGTTGTTTGGTTCTACACAAGACAAATCAACATCTGTAAAATACAGCACAAAAATTGAACCAATCAACATGGAGCTCATGCCAGTAGGGAGTCATAAGGATGGAGAAGCTTCTTCCAAAGAACTACAAGCTATAATTCTCAAGCCCAATGAAAGATCCAATAAGGACTCAACAAAGAATCCTTTAAAAGAAGTGGACTTTCCTCCTCCAAAAGCTGATGAGAACAAGATTTTAGGCAGGAGTATTGCTTATCTCAAAAAGACCATGGATGAGGCTGTAAGGAGAAATAGAGCTATTATCATTAGAGAGGGAAAGAGCATATGTGTGATGCAAGGACATCCCAAATTCTCAATAGCCAAGAAGGAAGAAGACAAGCAATTAAAGGCTGACAAAAGAGCACAAGCAAAGCTTGAACAACAGCTAAAGTCAAGTCTAGTTGAAAAAGAAAAAGGGATTGAAGTCAGGGGTGAAGACAAGACTACAAACCTAGATGAGGTTTTAGGGAGTATATTTGGTGAGAGTGTGGAAGAAAGAGAGGAATGGCAGAAGGGAAAGGCCAAGGCACATAGAAGGAGTGGAGATAACACTGAAGTAACCAAATCTATATCTAAACCACTACCTTCCATACCTGAACCCCTTGTTGCTGATCCCACAATAAACATCCATGGTGAACCAATCATTCCAAAAGAGGAACCTATTGATTGGGACACTATCAAATTGCCTACCTTTCTAACCACTCTTCCACTACCAAAGAAACAGAAAAGAAAACCAAAATCTACACCTCCCATAACCTCTAAGAAATTCACTCAAAAACAAAAACCTAAGCCTAAGTCACCCATTTCTAAAGATGATTATGTTCACATCTGTGACATAAAAGAAATTTCAGACATTGAACTCTATCTGGATGAGCTGGAGGATGTAAGGGGAATAGCTGCCTACAGACAGCTACCAGAGAGATTAGTGTTCAGATATAAAGGAGCTGGGGAAAGAACATGGCCTCTCCACAAGATACTGGATGAAGGCTACTCTACCTTGATTAGAGTCTATTCAGCTATACAAAAGGATTCTGGTTTTACCAGAACTGCCAAGACTGAAATTCTCAACAAGATAGCCAATATAAGGAAAACTTGGAGGGAGCCCAATGCTTTACCAAGGACTTTACTCATTCAAGAAAGGGAAATGAAAATTCACAAATCACCTCATTGGTTGATGGAATTTAGAGATGATAAAGGAGTCAGAAGATTTTTCAGACTTGAAGACCAACTCAAGATTGCCAGCAATGAAACTCTCAAAGAAATGCAATCTAAGTTGGATGTCAGTGTTGAAGATGAAGCTGAATTCTTCAGACAACTCCAACTCCAAATTGAGGAAAATGACAAAAGGCTAGGAAAGAAAACCAGGGAACAAAGAAGAAAAAGATGATTTGCTCAGACTAAAGGAGTGTCCTTGGAAACACTGTAAATCTTCAATTATCTCCTAGTACATACACTTTTGCAGCATTTTTAAATTTCTACTTAGTTTCAATTCATATATCTGTTAAGTGTTTTGTTATCATCAAGTTAACCCTGAATTTATGCCTACAAGTCTTATAGACATAAATAGGGGGAGATTGTTAGGAATGTATGTGCATTAGTTTGATGATATGTTTAACAAAATACTTAAGTAGAAATTTAGTGTCTGTAGCCTCAACGGATAAGACCACTTTGGCTATCCGTTGATGGTGTAGCTTTACTTAGAAATAAGTCTAGTGTTGTAGCATATTTCAGTCTCTGTATTTAAAATGTAATTCTTGGAAGTTGAGAGAAACTATGAGTCATGTTGACTACTAGATGATATGCAGATAGGAAGGCCAATTGTAAATACTTCATGCCTTGTAATTTTGTATAAGTGAAGTGGTATCAACGGATGACTTAAAGACCTTCAACGGATGAGAAGCTAAGCTTCAATGGATGTCTCTAAAGCTTCAACGGATAACATCCTTCAACGGATGAGTGCATCAACGGATGAAAGCTTCAACTGATGTTCTGATGATTAGCCGTTGATAAGGGGTAGTTGTACCTACAAACAGAGGCACATGGGTTGATAGAGACAACTGAGATGTGGTAGCCGAATTTCAGGAACAACAGAAAAAGCAGCCGTTCTTCTTTAGTACAAAGATGCAATAGTCAACAAAGTACTGGAGTGAACAGGAAAAGAAGCAAGTGAAGATCGTATTTTATTACTGTATTTTATATTGTTCTTCACTTGTACACTTGGTAATATATAAACCAAGTAGAAGCTAGTAATTAGAAGAGAGATTTTCCAGAGCTGTTTAGAAAAATATTGAGAGAAAATTCATCTAGTTTGTACTAGGATGCAGCTGTGATCAACATTGTTTAATCACAGATTTTCTAAAATACCATCTCTGGTGGAACAACAAATCCACCAGAAAAGTTTTTAAGGTCTGTTGTGTTCTTTACATTTGTGCTTGAATATATATCTGTCTGTATTAGCTTAAAGCAATTCACACACTTGTTCTTCTTGAATACACAACTTTCATAAACTGCTCAAAACTTGAAAAAGTTTTGAGATTTACATTCAACCCCCCTTCTGTAAATCTCATTGTTAGTCCACTAGGAATAACAAATCTTCAATATCATACTCCTTATCAACTAGTGACAAATCATTCAAGAGTTTGACAAATCTGTCATATAAATCAGTCAATGACTCATTAGGCTTTGAGTCAAAGTGTTCATACTCTTGAGTGAGTATTGTCTTCCTGTTCTTCTTAATCAAATCAGTTCCCTAGCACCTTGTCTCCAAGGCATCCCATATCTCCTTTGCAGTCTTGCAGTTAATTACCCTGTTTGACATTACATTATCAATGGCACTATGCAGCAAGTGTCGTACCTTAGCATCCTTAGCAATTGAAGCAATATCTTCAGCAGTGTAATCACTCTTCTCCTTTGGTACAGACTTTGCTGTTTCACCTGCAACTACAACAGCGAGTTTTGTTAGCCGGTGAGGTCCTTCATGGATTCTGTCAAGATATTCTGGATCAGTAGCTTCCAGGAACATAGTCATCCTCACCTTCCATATGAGATATTCAGATGGCTTCACTATGGGAACTCTAATAGCCTCATATCGACTATGGATTTGAGTCTTTGGTGGTTCTTCAGTTTTGGTGCGCTTGGTTGGAGTTTCTGCTTCAGACATGATTGTTTTTGGATCTTAAACTGTTTGTGTGTTAACAGATAGGCTCTGATACCACTTGTTAGGTCACACACACTGTAGAAGGGGGTTGAATACAGTGTATAGCACAATCAAATCGAATTCAAATAACACAAGTAACAGAAAACAGACTTTATTCAATGCAATAAACTCTGTTACAATATGGAACTATCCTCTCTCAGTGATGAACAAATATCACGAGAGCTGCTAGGGTTACAATGAATAATATTCTCGATAATGATAACATTTATAGTATAAACCCTATGTCTGTGTTTATATATCACACAGTTATAAGATAATCGCTAATTGATATGGAATATAATTCTGCTTCCTAAAATATATCAATGAGTTATCTTTTCTTCCAAGTATTCCATTCTTCATAGAATTCCTTCTTCATGCATATCTCTTCTTACGTTTGTCTTGATCTTCTTTTCTTTCAATCAGCCGCCTTCCTTATCTGAAAGTTTCCTTTAAGTCCTGATATTATCTCCTGATAAATATCTCCTGAACCTTAAGTACCGATAACTTAAGTTCTGACTTCAGTATAAGTGCTGATTTCAGTTAAGTACTGATTTGTCCTGTTTAAGTAAGATTTGAAAACTAAACATAAATCATATTAGAAATGACATTATCAAATATATCTAACACACCCTATTTAAACCACTTAGTCCAGTACGGCAAAGAACTAGCTAGTCTCTGAGTTCCGAAAAAAAATTATGGGATGGCAGATGGAGCTGTCCGGTGATGATAGCCTGATCAGCTGTCTCATCATTGATCATCCCGTAATGGGACAGATGGTTCTGTCCAAAACTAGAATGTTTTTCCTCTTGCCCTGCAATCACAAAGACCACTAATGATTAGTTTTAAGGACCCAGACTTGCTTGGATCCTTTGGCCTTATTAAGTTTGTTAACATTTGCAGCGGATTTAGCATCAGAGTTTATGTTAACATTTTTCTTATCAGCATTTACACTATCAGACTTTGTATCAGAACTTACACTAGAAGGAACAATGCTAACTTTTTTTAAAGAAGATTTTATTTGATAATAATCATAGTACAAACTATGATATTCCTTACAAGTATAAATGGAATGCCATAAACTACCACAATGAAAACAAGGATTTTGTGGCCTATATCTAACAGACCGACTCTTAACTCCTGACTTTGAAGGTAATGAGTTTATGTTCTTATTCTTCCTGCAAAAAGAAGCCAGATGGTTAGAACTTCCACAATTATGACATATTTTTCTAGGAGCATTAGGAACAGGCTCGTAATCATTACTTTTATTCACACCTTCCTTTCCATTCCTATTTTTCCTGGGTGACTTTACCTTGTTTGCATTCTTAACATCTTTCAGCTTATGCTTAAGCTGCTTCTTTGTCATTAAGCCTACGTTAATTTCAGTTTGCTTTTCCTGTTTTGGTTTGCCAGAAGTAATTCCTCTTTAACTTCTGATTTATCAGTATCAGACTTTACAGCTACAAATTTAACAGGTTTCAACTTTGGCTTTTGTTTAACAACTATAGGCTCAATTTCTACAGTTCCTTTATCATTCTTATCATCTCCATAACCTAAGCCCTCTTTCCAGTTTCCACTACTTAACAAATTCTGATAATCTCTCTTTCCTTTTCTAACTCAGTTTTTAGAGATTCATTCATTTTAAGTACTTCATCCCTAACATAAAAAGCATCATCTCTATCTTTCTGAGTTTGGTGGAACATGACTAACTCTTTTTCTAAATAATCATGCCTTTTTTTACAAGCAAGATTTTCAGAAGTTAATCTTTCACATGTTAAAGTTTGATCTCTATAACTAATGAACATGGTTTTAAGATATCTTCTCAACTCATTAATATCATCAGTATGAAAGGCATAAGTAGTTTGAGGTACCTTTAACTCAGCAGCATCAGAACTGCTATTAACATTTGCCATCAAGGCATAGTTTTCCTCACTTTCAGAATCTGAAGTGTCTGTCCAGCTTTTCTTCTTTGTAACAAGAGCCTTGCCTTTGTCACTCTTCACTTTCTTACAATCAGGAGATATGTGGCCTTTCTCACCACAGTTGTAGCATTTGACATTTGTGTAATCTCCTCTGTCAGACTTCCCTCCTTTGCCTTCAGATTTTCTGAAACTCTTCTTATCAGAACTTGCACCTTTCCTGGAAATTTTCTTTCCCTTCCGGAATTTTCTGTATGCAATTCTTGTGATTCCTTTCACCATAAGAGCACACAGCTTCATCATCTCTTCATCAGCATCCATCTCAGGCAAGCTTTCAGTTTCTAAGTCATTATCACTATCAGAACTTGATGACTCAATATCAGACTTTGTGATGAGAGCTTTTCCCTTGCCTTTCATTGAGGTAGCTGCTTTAGGAGATTCCTCCTCAGCCTTTAGAGCAACTATCCTTGTCTTTCCTCCTTTTCTCTTGCTTCTTTGTTCCATCTCAAGTTCATGAGTCTTGAGCATCCCATAAATTTCATCAAGAGTTGTTTCTTCAAGATTATAGTTGTCTCTTATAGTGGTGGCCTTCAAATCCCATCTTTCAGGAAGTGCTAACAGGAATTTAAGATTCGAATCCTGAAGATCATACTCCTTGTCAACTAATGACAAATCATTCAAGAGTTTGACAAATCTGTCATATAAACCAGTTAATGTCTCATCAGGTTTTGAGTCAAAGTGTTCATACTCTTGAGTGAGTATTGTCTTCCTGTTCTTCTTAGCTGATTCGGTTCCCTGGCATCTTGTCTCCAAAGCATCCCATATCTCCTTTGCAGTCTTGCAGTTGATTACCCTGTTTGACATTACATTATCAATAGCACTATGCAGCAAGTGTCGTACCTTAGCATCCTTAGCAATTGAAGAGATATCTTCAGTAGTGTAATCACTCTTCTCCTTTGGCACAAACTTTGCTGGTTGACCTGCAACTACAACAGCGAGTTTGGTTGGCTTGTGTGGTCCTTCATTGATTCTTTCAAGATATTCTGGATCAGTAGCTTCCAGAAACATAGACATCCTCACCTTCCATATGGAATATTCAGATGGTTTCAGAATGGGAACTCTAATAGTCTCATATCGACTATGGATTTGAGTTTTTGGAGGTTCTTCAATTTTGGTGGGCTTGGTTGGAGTTTCTTCTTCAGACATGATTGTTTTTGGATCTTAAACTGTTTGTGTGTTAACAGATCTGCTCTGATACCACTTTATAGGTCACACACACTGTAGAAGGGGGTTGAATACAGTGTTTATCACAATCAAATCGAATTAAAGAACTCAAGTAACAGAAAACAGACTTTATTTAATATAATCAACTATGTTACAATATGGAACTGTCCTCTCTCAGTGATGAACAAATATCACGAGAGCTGCTAGGATTACAATGAATATTATTCTCGATAATGATAACACATATAGTGTAAACTCTATGTCTGTGTTTATATACTACACAGTTACAAGATAATCGCTAATTGATATGGAATATAATTCTGCTTCCTAAAATATATCAATCAGTTATCTTTTCTTCCAAGTATTCTATTCTTCATAGAATTCCTTTTTCATGCATATCTCTTCTTGCGTTTGTCTTGATCTTTTTTCCTTTCAATCAGCTTCCTTCCTTATCTGAAAGTCTCCTTAAGTCCTGATATTATCTTCTGATAAATATCTCCTGATAACTTAAATTCTGACTTTAGTATAAGTGCTGATTTCCAGTTAAGTACTGATTTGTCCTGTTTCAGTAAGATCTAAAAACTAAACACAAATCATATTAGACATGACATTATCAAATATATCTAACACTTTAACCTCTTTGGGAGGTGATACCGGGGTATTTGATATAGCAAATTCAGGGGCTCAAACCTATTTAAGAGGTAATACTGCTTCTGGGGTATTTTCTGGAACACTTTCCACTTCAGGGGCATGTCCAATCAATTTCTGTTTTCGTGGTACAATAACTTTTGCCCCAACAGGTCTACCTCGCTTTTGGTGTGGTTTTGAATTACCAATGAATTCTTCAGGAATTTTTTTATGAATAGGGATTTCAACCCTTTCCGGTGCATTAACAACAGGTATATGTGATTTTATGACATGTCTAGAATCATTAAAAACATCTGGCATTTGATTAGCAATATTTTGCATATGAATGATTCTTATAACCTCATATTCATATTGTTTAGTACGTGGATTCATAGAACTTAATCCTGATGCATTCCGTGATAGTTTAGAATTTAACTTATGCAAAAAATTATATCCCCATAATGGGGAGAATACAGACTCATCAAAATGACAATCAACATATCGAGCAGTAAAGACATCACCAGTTAATGGTTCAAGATATCTTATAATAGATGGTGAATCAAAACCTACATATATACCTACTTTTCTTTGCGGTCCCTTTTTAGATCTTTGTGGAGGGGAAATTAGAACATATTCGACACTACCAAATATCTTAAAATATGAAATATTAGGGGTTTGACCAAAAACTAATTCATGAGGAGATTGGTTGTGGTAAGCAGATGGTCTTATCTTAATTACATTTATGGCATGCATTAATGCGTGACTGTTAGAACGAAAACACGCGCTAATATTCATGCAACTATACGCGATCGCAAGTAATATAGAATTATTTCAAGTTCATTCCCATAGAGACTGGTATAGGTTAATTTTAATCAATGCACTTATGCAATAATGGTATGGTTATTATTCAATGCTAAGACAATTAACAAATTGAGATTGTTTATAACTACGAATTAACTAAGAGATTATACTAAAGAATATTAATTAAGAGATTAAAAAGGATTGTTTTACTATATGACACAAATATGGGATTCTAACTTCATTACTACTTCATTCAATAGCCTTTTTGTTCTTAACCTTAGCATGCAATGGTGATGACACTAATCAGATAATACGAAACTAGTAAACGCCAACTTTCGTTGTACGAATACCCTACTACCAGACATCCACAAAAGAGATAAAAGCTGAATAGACACCAACTATATTGAGACCCTATATGTATATAAAATTTGATAACATAATGGTTTAGTGCACAAGTTATCTATCATGATTACATAAGGAAAGTAAGATGGTTAAAATTACCTACGAATCATGCATATCACATACATGAACCTATGCTAGCAAGGCAAGTTCTAAACCCCTAAATTCACTTTCGCTTTATTAGAGATTAACACGCTATCTTATAAGTTTGCAACGCTCATAAGACGAATACGCACAACCAATACTAGGTTATCATACAATTACCACACATTAAGGCATCGAAACAAGTTAACTAAAGAAATCTGTAAGTAAATCCGCTAGTACCCCAAGTACGTGAAACAAGAGTATAGGTTCACAAATAAGAAAACTAGCATCCAAGATTACAACTTAAAACAAAGATTCACAAGAATAAACTAGATCCTCTTCACCTTGGTTGAATTGTGCTATACGATCTTCTTATATCTTCTCCCTAAGCTCTGGTACGTCTTGTTATGAAAAAAGATCATAAGTTATTAATATATATGCTGTAGAATCAACCAGGGATTCAACTCTCAGAATCCAAATAGAAACAGAATTCTGCCATCCCGACCTGGCACGGGCGCGCGCTTCACCAGCGCGGGTGCGCTGTAATTCCGCATATCGGCGCGGGTGCACACTACTACAGCGCGGGTGCGCTGACTCTCTGAAAAAAAAATATCCTAAATTCTATTTTCTTGGCTGGTTTGAGTTGGCAATTCTCGAGCAATCTTCCTGAGCACCATCCTAACACCAATTTAGTACCAAAACAATGCTAAATTACCTTGATTCATGTTATATGCCTGAAATGCAAAAATACTACAAAACCACATCAAATACATAAAATAACTCGAGTACAAAACATCAATTCAAGCTTTTATAGAGCATTCTAAGTGGACATAAATGCCACTTAACACACCCCCAAACTTGAACTGATGCTTGTCCTCAAGCATAAACAGACTCAAAGAATAAGAAATAAAAATGCATGAATGCAACTAATATGAATACAACGATTCCCTCGGATTAACTAAACCAACCAACAAGCAACTCAACAAATGCAGTTATTCGCACAAAGATCAATCAAATCCCACAAATCAACTTACAATCCAGAAATATGCGTGTATGCAAATACTTACAGATATATTATCGCAACTAGATCAATAATCATGACTCACTACTCATCAAGGTAATCACAAGGTTATAAATAGAATAAAAAGCTAAACTCAAAATGTCTTACAACACTTCAATTCTTATATCGGAGTTATACATGGATTCATGTTTTTATTCACAACACATAAACAACACAAATATGCTTATTTGACCGTGCAATGAGTGAGGTCCACACAAGACTTATACAATAATACCCATGTAATGAGCGTTAGGTTAGTGGATCCCAGACTATAAAAGCCTTAGGTCACTAGGCATAAAGTCCCCTTAAGAGCTTAATAACTCGAGTATTAAAGAGCCCACTTGTGATCAATTATGCATAACACATAATTTTTTTCTTTTTTTTCTTTTTCACATAATTTCTGAACGAGTGTGTTTCGCTCCATCTCGTTCAACCCTAGACTACTCATATAAAATGAGTCGGCTACTAGCCATTTGACACCTAGCCACAACAACTAGCAATGAAATCAAATTTTTTTCTCCAATTTTTAAATATCCATGTTATTTCATCATTAAGAGAATATCCTAAATTCTAAACATAAACATGTGATTAAACCTCGACAAACAAACAAACCATGATCATGATCTAGCCCTTAAGCAACCTATAAGACTTAGTGAAATTACAATTGTTTCTAGCATGCAAATCAACTCGATAAGACTTAACATCACTAAATACGACATCACGACACTAGCATCAATATCACAAATCAATTGGAAAAATTATCTAAGGGATCAGGTTATAATGCAAATGCATGAAACTATATGCAACAAACTATAAAAAGTAAAAAAACTATTACATGGAAAATATGCAACTATATGAACTAAACTAGCATGAACATGCAAACTATATGCGACTCACACATAACATATCATCCTTAACTACTACCCCAAAAATTAAAATATTCACTATCCTCAGTGAAGGTAATAGTAAGGAATCAGGCATACCTACTCAGAATCAGGGTCATCACCCTCAACGGGTGGAGTGTCTGGAGTGTTTGGAGGTGGGTACACAAAATCTTCACCAAATATTGTCCACTGGATATCAACTTCTGTGGCTCTAAATGCAGTCCCCAACATCTGGGTAAGGTCTTGCGCAAAGCGACTATGGATATCATGCATCGCATCCATCCTCCTCATCAAACACCTATACTATGCAGAACTCATACCAGCACTGCCTTGTGCTTCCTCCTGCTGCTACAGCTGCGATGGACCGGCCTCCTCACCAAACTGAGCTCTCCATGCAGCTCTCCTAGCCTGAGAAGAACCTCAAGCATATATCTGATCAGCTGGTCGGCCACCCGGCAGATGATCATAAGAATAACCAAGCCCTTTAGGATTAGGCTTCCCACCATACCACTCATGCATACTCAACAACTTTGAACTATCGATCAGGGCACTAGGGAGCTGCAGCTGCTCATGCGCGGGCCAATGAACTCCAACCACCATACAAAGCTTTGTCAAAATGGACGCATAGGGTATAGAACCCGTAGTACTACCTCGCAGAAACCTCAATATGCCCTGATGAATCTGTTAGTGTTTGTGCCCTAGAGATAACACTATGATGTTTTAGTTTAAGACATTAGGATTATTAATATTTAAGTTCTATCGATTATTCCCTTTATAGTTTATTAATTCTTAATTTGTTGCGATATAAATGTTAGATTAATAAATGTCCTTGGAATATGATATGCAATTCTATATCTCTAAGTACGTGACTTATAAATGAGATTATGAGAATAGTATATATATTCTTAAAGGTCTCTAGTCGAGTATTATTATTAAGGGACAATAATAATACATTAAGACTGGCATGTTTGTTGACTGATGATCACATCTCATTGATCATAGGTATAGTGATACTAAAGTCAAAAACACAGGCATATGTATATGTACTTGGTACTGGACAGACCCAGTGTGAGATTCTACATGTCTATTGTGTCATAAATAATTCTCACAGTGATAATGATGTAATGGTCCTTAGACCTGAAGTCATTATATTTCTGTACGAGAATTAATATACATTGATTTTATTTAAAGTTATCCTTGACCAGGTAATGATAAAAGTGGACATTGAGTATATTATGAATTGTATGAGAAATATGAATGATCTAGATGGGATTGAACCCTCCTATTTTAGGAGTGATATTATTGGCCTCTTGTGTGAACTAGACTATGAAATGCGTGGCCACGCTCAAATGTTGATTTGATATGATAGTCTACTCATTGATCAAGGAAACTTGGATTAAACTATGATGAGGATGACACATTATATGCCTCTAGTTTAATCTATAATATTTGGTTAAAGGGATTATATATTGTACATTATTCACGAAAGATTTAAGTGATCACCGATTTGATTATTATTACTTGGGTAGCAATAATATATTACTAGATGCCACTCATTGTTTATAATTTAAATTTGAAATATATAAATTACTGCCAATGTAATAATAACCAATAGGGCCGTACAAAGAAAGCATGGAGGAATATTTAATACAAATTCGAATTTGAATTAAAAAGAAAATTTGAATTATTTATTAATAATTAAGTTGGACTTAATTAATGGGATAAATGAATTTCAAATTTGTATATTATTAAATCCGAAATTCAGTTGTTATCTAGTAATTAAGTTAAAATTAATTTTTAAATAAATAGAATTTCAGATTTTAATAAACTCTAACTTGGATTAGGGTTAGGACTGTTTTTGACCTCTCTATATAAATATCCTTAAGGCTAAAATTAGGGTTACGTTTTTAAAAGATAAAAACATAAAACCCTAGTAGCTAAAGGTGAGAGAGTGAGAGAGGGGAAAACAGGTTCGTTCTTGGTGCTAGTACACACCTCCTCCATACCAGCTTTCGTGTGGATACTTGTACGGCGTAGATCTTTAAGGGGGGATACGTGGTGTTCATTTAAATCTAGGATCTCCTTTTGACAACCATAATCGTAGAGCTTCTTAAGGTAAAAAATCTTATCTACGAATTAAATATCTATTTTTCGCATGGATCCTGCGGTGGGTTTCAAAAATTCTGATTTTTCACGTTTTTAATTACCGTTTCCGTTGCGTTTATGTGCTCGAAAACCAAAAATGGCATTAGAGGTACTTGCAAAAAGTGTTTAATTCGTTTATGTGTTTACTGGTTTTATGATGATAACATGTATACAATATTCCATGACTGTTATGTCTGCGATTTTGTATGTTTTACATGTTGTTATGTTTATATATGCGTCTGTATATATATATGTTTTGAATATATGATATTTATGAGAGTTGTATAATCATATGATGATTATATAATCTGTATATATACTGATATATACATATTTTATGTTTGTTCTTATTATAAGAATTGTATTTGATACGATTCTGAATCGGATGCAGCGAATTTGCTGAAATCTGTGTCTGGTGTCCGATTTTGGCAAACGGATACGCTATTTCATATAGAATCGAGCGGCTGAACGTGACGGATAGCTAAAGCTATTATCGACTGATATGTAAGGTGTTTGACGTCGTTTAGGCCTTATAATCTACAATTTAATGTTATCAGATTTAATTTTGAATTTTCTGATTTTTTTCAATATTTGGTTTTTATGATTAGATCATGATGCGTATGATATGTTAAGATCAGATTATGTGTTTTAACATGTTCTTTTATGTTAATCGAGTGATAGGGATAAATAAGTCCTGATTTTATAATCAATGGGCTGTTAGGCCCGATAAGAAGATGTATGATATTCAGACCAGAAAGGTTAAGCCTGATGGACCAGATCAGGCCTGGTGGAATAAAAAAGGCCCAAAAGCCCTGATTATTAATTAATTTTGTAATTAATTAATAAGGGAAAAATCAGCTATTGAGAAGAGTCCTGATAAGGATATAAATCCTTATAGATTAGCCTCAAGGGGACCTAAATGGATAAGGAATCAGTTTCCTACTATCTAGGACTCCAAAGTCCATTCTAATTATGAGACTTGCCCACCAAGTCTTCTATACCAAGTCCAATTCAAGGACTCCCAACATCTATATAAGGGGCCTCACCCCACAGATCAGAACTACGTTTTTTGGCTTGATTCTCTAATTCACAGAGATACGTAGGCATCTCGTAAAGGCAGAATTAAGCTACAATACACGAGAGCAGCCATTAAAGGCCTTGAGCTCCCGAATCTTAGTAATTAATACAGCAAATAATAACCTTAGTTTTTTTATCCATAACATTTGGCGCCGTCTGTGGGAAGCACAACAACAACCATGGCGAGAACACGGAGAACAATTGGAGCTCTAGAGGAAGGAACATCAACCCAGGTGATTTCATCAACCATGGAGGTTCCTCCCCATTCAACTTATGCATCTACTCAGGAGGAAGTCCAGACCGGGGCAACTCAACCCCAGCTACAAGGGACAACTCCCCCGATTCAAGGTACGAATCCTCAAGTTCAACAAATACATATACCTGTGAATTCTCGACCCGTCGGGTATGAATATTCAACTATTGTTACTACTAACCCCCCTTATGGGATGCCCCTTCACCCTGAGGTTGGAGGAAGCGGATATGCTGGGCGAAGCGAAGCACGAGGGCGGTCGCCCCCTTATATACGAGGTTTGGGTCCTATCCCTGAGGATCGGGAATTTTCTGGTCCATACACTGAGAGAGACTCCGAATCTTCGGATGATGAAGTGGCCCCGAGAAGGAGGCGTCCTGGAAAAGAGCCAATGGCCGATGGAAGGCAACGCCCCCAAAGCACCCCAGGGGCGAATCCCCAAGAAGTGTAGGAAAGGATCAGGGCTCATGAGGCTGAAATCCAAAGGCTGAGGCGTGATTTGGAGGCTCACCAGGCCACCAGACCCCACATACCTCCTAGGGGGAGAAATCCTCCTCCTATCATAGACCTGGATGGTCCGGTAAGAAGAAGGGCTGCTATCCCAAGAACTGATCCAAGCAATCTCCTTCCCCTTAAAGATCCTGATGATCCAACTCCACCTTTCACAGAAAAAATAATGAATGCCCATATTTCAAGAAAATTCAAGATGCCCACTATCAAAGCCTATGATGGCACGGGTGACCCCGCTAATCATGTTAGGACATTCTCTAATGCACTGCTGCTGCAACCCGTGAATGATGCTATAAAGTGTCGGGCCTTCCCTCAAACCCTGTCGGGTATGGCTCAAAGATGGTACAGTCGCTTGCCCCCAAACTCTATTGGATCATTCAGAGAATTAAGTCAGGCTTTTATTAAGCAATTCATCAGTGGAAGAGTCCATGAGAAAAGTTCAGCATCTCTTATGAGTCTTGTGCAGGGAGCTAAGGAATCCTTGAGGGATTACCTGAATCATTTTACAAAGGAGGCTTTAAAAGTCCCAGACCTTGATGATAAGGTAGCCATGATAGCACTACAACAAGGAACTAGGGATGAGTTTTTCAAGATGTCCTTGGCCAAATGACCCCCTGAAAATATGTTGCAACTCCAAGAGAGGGCAGGGAAGTATATCAAGGTTGAAGAAAGCATGAGGAAGACCGTAGTAAGTAATGAGCCCACTGGAGGCAAGAAGCGAAAAACTGATCTGGAGTATATCGCTAAGGACAAATATCCTAGAACCGAACAAAACCCTGATTCAACCCCCAAGAAGGGAGGACCTGAGCAAAAGTTCACTGAATACGCTAAGCTGAGTGCTCCTAGAAGTCAGATTTTGATGGAGATTGAGAAAGATAGAGATATTCGCTGGCCTAAGCCCTTGAAGGATGATCCCGCCAAGCTAGATAAGAGCAAGTATTGCAGGTTTCACAAGGATGTTGGCCATGACACCGATGAGTGTAGGCAATTGAAAGATGAAATTGAGTTTTTGATTCGAAAAGGAAGGTTGAACAAGTATACTGGAGATGGAGGGGACAGAAACAATAATGGAAGGAAGAACTTTGAAGATCGTAGGAGGGACCAAGACGATCAGGGGCGGAATCCCCAACCTAGAGGGCCGGTTATAAATGCAATTTTTGGAGGACCGCGACGCCCTCGAGGACCTGTGATAAACACGATCTTTGGAGGTCCAACTGCTGTTGGATTGTCCAAAAATTCCAGAAAGGCATACACCAGGGAGGTTATGCATATTGTTGGCGAAGCCCCGAAGAGGGCCAGGACAGAAGTAACATTGGCTTTTGATGATTCCGACCTAGAGGGCGTGAAGTTTCCCCATGACGACCCGCTCGTCATAACACCGATAATAGGAAATAGCCCGGTTAAGAGGGTCCTTGTGGATAATGGTGCTTCTGTGGATATCTTGCTCCACGACACCTTTCTAAGGATGGGGTATAATGACTCCCAGTTGACACCAACCGACATGCCGATATATGGATTTGCTGGAGTAGAATGTCCTGTGGAAGGGATAATCAAATTGCCAACCACCATAGGTACGGAGCCAAGGCAAGCAACGCAGATGCTGGATTTCGTGGTGGTAAAGGCTAGTTCAACTTATAATGCTATCATGGGGAGAACAGGGATACATGCCTTCAAGGCAGTCCCCTCTTCCTACCATTAAGTTATGAAGTTTCCCACCCGAAACGGGATTGGAGAAGAGAGAGGAGATCAAAAAATGGCTAGAAGCTGTTATGTGGCCTCTTTGAGGGCAGATGGAGTCGGGGGGCAGGTTCTTCCTATTGAAGATATGGATGTTCGAGAAAATGATGAGGATAGAGGAAGGCCAGCAGAAGAATTGGTTTCGGTTCCTTTAGACCCCAAGAATCCTGAGAGGATGACTTTCATTGGAGCCACATTAGAGGAGCCCCTTAGAGGGAAGTTAGTGAAATATTTGCAAGAAAATAGTGATGTGTTTGCATGGTCAGCAGCTGATATGCCAGGCATAGACCCGGAGTTAATTACTCACAAGCTAAACGTGGATCCAAGCCGGAAGACAGTGAAACAAAAGAAAAGAAATTTTGCCCCGGAAAGACAAGAGGCTATAAAACAGGAAGTAGAAAAGCTCTTAGAGGCTGGTTTTATTGAGGAGATTCAATTTCCGGAGTGGTTAGCAAACCCTGTAATGGTGAAGAAGGCTAATGGAAAGTGGAGGATGTGTATAGACTTCACTGATTTGAATGATGCATGCCCCAAAGACTATTTTCCGTTGCCTAGAATTGATACTTTGATTGATGCCACTGTTGGACATGAGATGCTGAGTTTCATGGATGGATTTAGCGGATACAACCAGATCAAAATGCATAAGGATGACATTCCAAAGGTATCATTTATCACTGACTTTGGTGTTTATTGTTATCTTGTTATGACGTTTGGTCTCAAGAATGCAGGAGCCACCTATCAAAGGTTGGTGAATAAAATTTTTAAGGATCTTATTGGTAAGACTATGGAAGTTTATGTTGATGACATGTTAGTCAAGAGTCTAGTAAAGACTGATCATATAGCCCATTTAAGGGAAGCTTTTGAGGTCCTGAGGTACCACAAAATGATGTTGAATCCTACAAAGTGTGCTTTCGGAGTAGGATCTGGAAAATTCTTGGGATTGATGGTCTCAAAAAGAGGAATTGAGGCTAACCCCGATAAAATAAAGGCGATCCTGGACATGGAACCACCAAAAACCATCAAGGATGTTCAGAAGCTCACAGGAAGGGTTGCTGCGCTAGGACGATTCATCTCCAAGTCAGGAGACAAGTGCTTGTCATTTTTCAAGTCACTAAAGAGCATCAAAGGCTTTGTATGGAGTGAGGAAAATCAGAAGGCATTTGAAGAGTTAAAGAAGTATATGGGCCAGGCCCCGTTGTTGGCCAAGCCAGTTCTGAATGAAGTTTTATTCTTGTACTTGGCTGTTTCAGATAGCGCCTTGAGTGCGGTGTTGGTTAAGGAGGAACTGAAGGTCCAGAAACCCGTATACTATGTCAGCAAAATTTTGCATGGCGCTAAATTGAATTATTCAACTATTGAGAAATTCGCTCTAGCCTTGGTAATGGCTTCAAGAAAACTGCGTCCTTACTTTCAGGCTCATCGGATTGAGGTGCTAACGAATCAGCCACTGAGAAATATCATTCACAGTCCCAAGGCAAGTGGGAGATTGATTAAGTGGGCAATAGAGTTGGGAGAGTTCGATCTCAAGTATAAGCCACGTACGGCCATAAAAGCCCAGGCACTAGCTGACTTCGTGGTGGAATGTACCATACCCAACCAAGAAGTCGGGGGGGCAGGAAGATGCCATACCTCAAGACAAGGGAGTCGATAATGAAAGCAAAGAGAAGGATGATAAAGAGTATTGGGTTCTCTATTTTGATGGAGCATCAAAAACAAACTCCAGTGGAGCAGGTTTGGTTTTGCAAAGCCCTGATGGGTTCTTAATTGAGTATGCTATGAAGCTAGACTTCCCAACCACAAATAATGAGGCAGAATATGAAGCCCTAATAGCTGGCCTTGGTCTAGCTGGGACACTTAGAGTCAAAAACTTAAAGGTCCGCGGAGACTCAAAGCTTATCATATCCCAGGTAAAGGGAGAATTTGAGGTAAGGGATGATACGATGGCTAAGTATGTACGCCTAGTAAGGGCTGTGATGACTCAATTTAATGAATGCCATGTTGAACACATTCCAAGGGAAGAAAATGCTAAGGCAGATGCGCTATCAAAGTTTGCTTCATCTGAGATAGAAGAAAGTTCAGGAAGTGTATACTTCCGTGTATTGAAGACACGAAGCATAGACGTTAAGCTTGTGGCTCCCATAGGCCTGGGGACGTCATGGATTGATCCCATCAAGGCTCACATTCAGACCGGTTGGTTGCCAAGTGATGCAACTGAAGCACGGAAGTTAACTATTCGAGCACTAAGGTACTCTTTGATAGATGGGATTCTGTATAAAAGATCTTTCATGGTTCCTTACTTAAGGTGTCTCAGGCCCGATGAGGCATGCTTGGCTCTTGAGGAAGTGCATGAAGGTATTTGTGGGCAACACCTGGGGGGCAGGGCCTTGGCTCATAAGATAACCCGTTTAGGCTTCTATTGGCCAGAAATGATGGCTGATGCCAAAGAATATGTGAAGAAGTGTGATCGCTGTCAGAAGCATGCACCAGTTGTTAGACAACCCCCCGAGATGCTGACCTCTATCAACTCCCCAATCCCCTTTGCTATGTGGGGGATGGATATTCTAGGGCCTTTCCCTATGGCCACAGCACAAAGGAAGTTTCTGATTGTAGCCATTGATTATTTCACTAAGTGGATTGAAGCCAAGCCCTTGGCCAAAATCACAACTAAGCAGGTTGCACAATTCCTGTGGGAAAACATTATGTGCCGATATGGGATTCCCCGTATCCTCGTCACTGATAATGGAACACAATTCAACAATGAGGAATTCAAGAAGTATTGTGAAGAAAATGAAATTGAGTTACGGTTCACCTCTGTGGCTCACCCGCAAGCCAATGGGCAAGCGGAGGTAGCAAATCGGATAATCCTGGATGGACTACGGAAGAGGATCGAGAAGTCAAGAAATAATTGGGTGGATGAGATACTTCCAATACTATGGGCCTATAGGACTACCTGTAGAGTCACGAATGGAGCAACTCCCTTCATGTTGGCATATGGGGCAGAAGTAGTGGTTCCCGTGGAGATATCACATTCTTCTCCAAGAATTCAAGCTTTTAATGCTGGGGAAAATGAGGAAGGGCAAAGGTTGGCGCTGGACTTAATTGATGAAGTGCGAGATATGGCACATGCAAAGATAGTAGAGTATCAGAAAAAGGCTTCGTTCTACTACAACCTAAGGGTTAAAGAGAGGTTTTTCAAATAAGGTGATCTAGTCTTGAGAAAAATAGAGGCTTCTGGTGTCGGACAGAAAGGAAAGCTAGCCCCAAATTGGGAAGGGCCGTACAGAGTCAAGAGCGTTCAGGGTAGAGGAACCTACAAGCTGGAAACTATGGATGGTTTTGAAGTCCCGAGGACCTGGCACGCACAAAACCTAAAGGTTTACTACGTGTAAGATAGGCGAAGTACGATTCTCACTTGTCATTGTGACAAGTAGGTTTAAAAGCACCTGGAAGCTTTGCTTGCGTAGGATTTTATATTCCAGTAGAATTTACATTGTCTAGTTATTATTGATTAGGGTCGAACCCATGCTATGTAAGGTTTTGAAAAACCAGACTTCATATTAAAGAGTTTGAAATCCAAGGATGTTTAAGATTCAAATGCATATTAAGATTGTAAAGTCAAAACAGAAAGAGGCAAGAAAAGCAACATATAAAATATAAGCCCCGAAGGGTAATAAGTTCTGAATACGATTAAGTCAATACATAGAAAGCCACAATGGGCCAAACAAGAAAAACAAAATACTCAAAGATCCTTAAAGAAGTCATCATCGATGTTTCCTTCATCGGCAGCAGAAGAAGGAACTGGAACAGGATCAGCACCTCGAGGAGAAACAGCTGCGGCCTCAAGAGAAGAAGCAAGAATAGGAGAAAGAGGGATATCATCAAGAAGAGGCTCTTTCCCAGGAATATCAGGGACTGGATAGGCAGTGAGAGTCACCTCCGGAATCTTCTTCCCAATCTCCTCTACTATATGTTCCCAACAGCTAGAAAAGGTCTCCGGGAAGTTAGCATCGTACTCAGCATTTAGGACATCCTGAAAGTCCTGAGATGCCTTATACTCAGCTATCACCTCAGCTCGGGCCCTTTGAGCATCCAGCTCCAGCTTACGAACTTTCTCCTTCTCATCCGCCAGCTCCTTCTCTACCTCACGGAAACGAGTGAAGTTGGCCTCGGAAGCCTTGAGGTACCTATCCCTGTCCCTCTCAGCAATAGTTAGGCTGGTCCTCACATCCTTCAAATTGTGAAGGGCAGCCTGGAGATAGGTATTCATCTGCACGAACATATCAAAGTACAGTAAGTAAAAAAAAGCAGTTAAAAAAGGAAGAGGCTTACAGAAGCCACGGCCTGAGCACCCAGACGCTCAATCTGTAGGTCATCAGAAGACTCTACGATCTCAGCCCTATCACGAGGCGTGATCACACTCTGAGACCAAACGGCGGCAGCCTCGGAACTCCCTACCACCGTGTCCCTCCTCTGAAGGCCCCAAGTGACGGTGAAGGGAGAGGTATCTTCATCAAGGCTAGGAGGCCTCTGGGATAAAAAGGTAGGGACGGCCTCCTGAACTGTGACTGAAGGGCCGTCACCAATCCTAACCCGCTTGTCGCGGTGGGTCTCAACAGCAGAGCCCTTGGCGGCACGGGCCTCCCGCTTCTTGAAGATCGTGTCCAAAGCGGCCCTAGCTGCAGGCAAATACGAGCACATAAGAAAAGGACAAATAGAGAATGGAGAAAATGGAACAAAAAGGGGAAAGAAATACCCTCGGGACCAAGGTCACTTAGACCTAAACCTTGCAAATTACCCTCTGAAAGGATGAGAGCGCAATGATGCAAGTTATCAGCAGTAATGGCCTTGATGGCCGCATCCTCATCTATCCCCAATTTTAGGTCTCTTAAAGACCCGTCTATACTTTTTGAGAAGTTGGGCCTGAAAAAATGGTCCCAACCCTCCTCGGAATCCAGAAATACATAAAACCACTCACTCTTCCATGTTGGATACGAGTCGGGATTGGTGCCAGAAATAAAGCAGGAACGAGCCAAGGATCTATGAACTATTTTGACCCATCCTTGGTCCTCAGAAGCATTTACAAATTTAAATAAATAACGAAATACACAAACATTTGGCTCAAAACCGTGTTTACGAGATTGGGCCATATAACAGTGAATAAAACGCCAAGAGTTGGGTGTGAGTTGGGTCGGACAGACTCGGGCCTCAGCCAAAAGGCGAAAAACAAAAGGATGAGGAGGTAGGCGAAAACCAGCATAGAAGGTTTCCTTATAGACCCGAATGGCCCCAGGTTTTGGGTAGCAGGCCCTATCATTTGGGCCTGGAGCCTCGGCCCTATAAGGGTGAGAAATGCCAAAAAGGCGGGCTATGGTACCTACTTGATCTGGACCAAATCTAGAAGGATAATTATATGCATCTAAGTGTAACATGTTAGGAAAGGCTTGCCCGAATTCGGTTAAAAGATCCCTAAGAGAAATAACTGAGGAATGTACAAGAGATTTTTTACCTCGGCTGGCCCTAGAGGGACGGACAACAGCTTGGGGGACATGGGAGTGAGATGAATCGGAATCCGCCATGGATGAAGACAAAAACCCAGGAAGCTCTTGAAAGTAAGTGAAGAAAATGATGATTCAAACGGAATCTTCAAAATAAGCCCAGAAAGCGGCGGAGTAGAAAGCCGGAAATCGCTTGGAGGTGGCGATTCTTGAGAGACTAATTGCAGAGTTGAAGTTTAGAAATTTTTGTGAAAGTGAAGTGTGAGAAATGAACTCACACTCCACCTCTTATATAGAGGAGCTCAAAGATGCACAAACGGGCCTGGGCCTAAGAAAAAGGCGGGAAGCCCATAAGATTTGAATTTTGAAAAGATTTAAAATCGAAGTTCATTGAATGAATCAAGGCTCGAACAGCCTCAACAACGCCCAGGGTACATTATCCCAAGCCGTTGTTAGAAGTATGGCTCCTAGGCGTGGTACAACAACGCCCAGGAAGCATCTGTCCTCAACAACGCCCAGGATGCGTCGTCCCTAGCCGTTGTTAGAAGTATGGCTCCTAGGCGTGGTACAACAACGCCCAGGAAGCATCTGTCCTCAACAACGCCCAGGATGCATTATCCCTAGCCGTTGTGAGGAGTGTGGCTCCTAGGCGTGGATCAACAACGCCCAGGAAGCATCTGTCTCCAACAACGCCCAGGACGCAAGTTTCCTAGACGTTGTTAGAAAACTGTCTCCTAGGCGTGGGTGCACGACGTCTAGGATCTATGAATGCATCAGCCTCCAACAACGCCCAGGACGCAAGTTTCCTAGACGTTGTTAGGAAACCGTCTCCTAGGCGTGGATCAACAACGCCCAGGAAGCATCAGCCTCCAACAACGCCCAGGACGCAAGTTTCCTAGACGTTGTTAGGAAACTGTCTCCTAGGCGTGGATCAACAACGCCTAGGATGTATTGAGCAGCAAAAGTTCTATTTTTCTGATCATTTAATTAGAAATTAGGGAAAAAAATCCAAGGAAATCCTTAAATATTTTCTGAAAAATGTTAATATTTTCAGAAATAAGGAATAAATCCAGAAAATTAAAGGATAAATCCCAGAAATTAGGGAAAAAATCCAGAAAAATAAGGAAATTCCTTAAATATTTTCTGAAAAATGTTAATATTTTCAGAAATAAGGAATAAATCCAGAAAATTAAAGGATAAATCCCAGAAATTAGGGAAAAATCCAGAAAAATAAGGAAATTCCTTAAATATTTTCTGAAAAATGTTAATATTTTCAGAAATAAGGAATAAATCCAGAAAATTAAAGGATAAATCCCAGAAATTAGGGAAAAGTCCAGAAAATTAAAGGATAAATCCCAGAAAATTAGGGAAAATTCCAGAAAATTAAGGAAAATTCCAGAAAATTAGGGAAAAATTCCTGGAAATTAAGATGATTCCTGAATAAAGGAAGATTCATGGTAAATGTATAGGTCGCTCCACACTTTACGCAAAAATGAAACCCTGTAAGGGAACGAATATATTTAACTTCTGCGAAACCTAATCAATGTTTCCCAAAAGTTGGGGGGCAAATGATAGGGATAAATAAGTCCTGATTTTATAATCAATGGGCTGTTAGGCCCGATAAGAAGATGTATGATATTCAGACCAGAAAGGTTAAGCCTGATGGACCAGATCAGGCCTGGTGGAATAAAAAAGGCCCAAAAGCCCTGATTATTAATTAATTTTGTAATTAATTAATAAGGGAAAATCAGCTATTGAGAAGAGTCCTGATAAGGATATAAATCCTTATAGATTAGCCTCAAGGGGACCTAAAAGGATAAGGAATCAGTTTCCTACTATTTAGGACTCCAAAGTCCATTCTAATTATGAGACTTGCCCACCAAGTCTTCTATACCAAGTCCAATTCAAGGACTCCCAACATCTATATAAGGGGCCTCACCCCACAGATCAGAACTATATTTTTTGGCTTGATTCTCTAATTCACAGAGATACGTAGGCATCTCGTAAAGGCAGAATTAAGCTACAATACACGAGAGCAGCCATTAAAGGCCTTGAGCTCCCGAATCTTAGTAATAAATACAGCAAATAATAACCTTAGTTTTTTATCTATAACAGATTAATTAATTAATCATATTTAATAAATTAGAGAATTTATATAAATAATGATAAAATAGTTTTATTTTATTTATTTCTATTACCGGCTTAATATTGAACCTACAGGGTCACACCATAAAAAGAGAATGATTTAATGGTGGAGGAATTAATTAATAATGGCTAATAATTATTTTATATGAAATAATAATTAATTGGCAAATTTAATAATTGATTAAATGAGATTTAATTGATTATAAATTAATTAAGAAAAGTTCTTAAAATTATTAATTAAAGGATTTAATTTTTGGAAATTAAATCAAGAGAGAGAATTATTTCTAAAGTGTTTAGAAAAAGGATTAATAATTAAAAGGTGTTTTAATTATTAATGAGAATAATAAATGGATAATAATAATATTATTTATGAGAAAATTTCAGCTGAAAATTTTGCCTATACATACACTATTATAGACCCTAATTTTATTCGAACCGGAAAACCCAAAAAGTTTGCAAAACCCAATTCTCTCCACCTCCTTCCTCCTCCTTAACATCGTTTTCTTGGTGGATACTGGTGGAGTGCTTCACACTTGAGGAGCAACTGCTAAGGATCTCTGATCGTTGTCTCCGAATTATTTTAAAAGGTTAGATTCGATCCCTCGAATTTTTATTCACGATTTATATGCTTTTATTTGGATTTTGTATGTGTAAAAGTGTTTTGCCATGACCCCGCTGCGTTTAACATCCAACAATGGTATCAGAGCACAGGTTGTATGCATATAGATCTGTAGTAAAAATTTCAGAATTTTATGTGCTTGTATGAATAATTATGATTTTTACAAGTTATATCATGAATTAATTTTGTCTGATGAGAAATCGTTTCTCAGAATAATTTTGAATGTTGATCTGGGTTCTACAAGTGTTGTAGATCGTCTGGGTATTTTTTTTCATAATTTTATGATGTATAGATTATTTATTATGAATTTTTGAAGTTGTTGTAATTAAATTTGTAATTAAATAAATCATATATATATATATAAAATTGAAAGCATGTATATATATCTGCATCTGTACTTTGTCTGCTATTGTTTCTGTGCTGCACGGAGAAAAACAATCAAACAAGACAGAGAACACAGACTGACAGGTACGGAGCAAAGCAGGGAACAGACACGGCGGCAGATGGCAGGCGCGTGTGGCGCACGCGCGAGGGAAGGCCTGTTGTGCATTCGTAGAATGCGTTACACCCTTTAATGGCTTAAAAGGGGTGTAACGCATCATCGGAATGCGTTATAGGCCCTGTAACGCGTTCCTGTAATGCGTTACAGCCCGTCTGTTGATTTTAAAATTGATTTTCTGGGAGTTTCGTAACTCCGTTTTAGGCGTGCAATATACCGTTGGATTCGTTTTTTCGAGACGGATCTAATGGAGTGATCAATTTTAGTTTATATAAAAGTTTTGAACTGTTTATATTTCCATGAAGTGTTTTAAAGCTGTTTTTGACTGTTTTAATTGCTTTTAAATGCTTCATGTGATACATAGAGATGTATAATGCTTAGACTAATGTGCTAGATGATATAACATGCCTACCTTGATGTTTATTCATGTTGATATATGTGATATATGCTTAGTTTATCATGCGATGATAGATTTAGGTGAACTTAAATGAACATAAGGCGTTTGTTAGACAACCTAGTATAGTGAAATTGTTTCATAACCTTAAGAATAATATTATGAATACAATCATGAGATTCTTGTGTTTATGAAACACGTAATTGAATATGAATTTTCGATATGAGAGAAAGGATGATTCTGTCAACAACAGATTTCTATCTGTAAGAAAGGGTTATTAAGTGACGCCTCTTGACAATGCTCCACCCGATCTGGGAATCATCTGATTATTGATTATTGATTTGAAATATTTAATTTAAAAGGAAGAATCTCTTTATAATATGATTATGATTGTAACGTAATATAATCCCTCTAAAATTAAATAATATCAAGTAGTAATTGGCCAATGATACAACGGGCTTGTGTCGGTCATAGCCTTCCAACATGATAGAAAGTAGTTCTTATTTTTGAATCATTGTCGTTTCGTGCCACAGCCGAGGGCTTTGATTTCGAAATAAGAAATACTTGTCTATTACATAGAGATGTACATTGAATAAGAATCTAAAGGTCGTTACGTGCCACAGCCGTGGGCCTTTGGGGACTGATTCAATTGTACGGAATGTTGGGTTAGACTTGACTTAGAATATTGAGTTTGTCGTGCCACAGCCGTGACTCAATTATTCAAGAGGCTAAAGTTTGATTAGGGAATAACATGATGTAATTGACAAGAGTTGTCTGCCTATTGAACATTACATGGCGTTTCGTGCCACAGCCGGGGTTGTAATGGAATGTAGGATCCCTATTCCCACTAGCATTATGAATGCTTAATTTTTCACGTAGGGGGTTGAATAAATTAGGAAAACTAGTGGGAGCCACTTATGAATAAAGACCCGATTCATATAGTGTTTTGAAATGAAATCGAATATTTGCTAAGTGTTGTTATGTGTTTATCATTTACAGATTTACTTTGTACGTTATGTCTTCTGCACTATCACTCAGGAGCATACTAGATGCTCACAAATTGACTGGTCCTAATTATGCTGACTGGCTTCGAAACTTGAGAATTGTTCTCAGGATTGAGAAGCTGGAATACGTGATTGACTCACCTAAGCCTACTGAACCTGCTAGTGATGCACATAATGATGAACATGTTGTGTATCGTAAGTGGATAGATGATGCAAATGTTGCTCAATGCATCATGCTAGCTTCCATGAACATTGAGCTACAGAAGCAACATGAGCATATGGATGCTCACACTATCCTCATGCATCTACAAGAGTTGTATGATGTGGCGGGACAGCTCGATATGAGATATCGAAGGAGCTGTTCGGTTGTAGGATGTCTGAGGGATCATCTGTGAATGACCATGTACTTAAGATGATCAATTTGATTGAACGTCTTGGACAACTTGGTTTTGCCATGGATGGGGAGCTGAGCCAAGACTTGGTCTTGCAATCGCTTCCGAGTTCGTTCTCGCAGTTTGTTGTGAACTTTCACATGAATAAGTTGGATGTCAGCCTGCCTGAACTCCACAACATGTTGAAGACTGCGGAATCGAATTTTCCCCCTAAGAAGAGTTCTGTTCTTCTAATTGGTGAAGGTTCCAATCCTAAGAAAAGGAAGAGGAACTCTTCCAAGAAGAAGAAAGTAGGTGAGAAAATGCCGGTTCCACCAAAAGCTGAAGACCCCAAGAGCAAAGTTGTTTGCTTTCACTGTAACAAGGTGGGGCACTGGAAGAGGAACTGCAAGGTTTACCTTGCAGAATTGAAGAAGAAGAAGGGTAGTGAGACTACCGCTTCTGATTCAGGTATGTTCATGATAGAAGTGAATATGTCATTAAATCAAATTTCTACTTGGGTATTAGATACCGCCTGTGGTTCTCAAATCTGCAATTTGTTGCAGGGACCAAGGAGAAGTAGGACTCTTGAGGAAGAGGAGGTGATTCTACTGATGGAAATGGAGCAAGAGTTGCTGCTGAAGATGTAGAATCATTTCATTTACATATGCCTACGGGCAAGACTATTGTTTTAAATAATTGTTATTTTGTTCCCTCGATTGTGAGGAATATTATTCCCATGTTAGACTTGGCTGGATTTTCATTTATTATTGAGAATAATGAATGTTCTATTCTTAGAGATAATATTCTTTATGGACGTGGTACTTTAAAGGTCTGTATGTATGTGACATAATTTACTTCAGATTGAACAAACTAATAAAAGAAAAGGGATGATGAAAATCTCACTTTAGTGGCACTGCAGTCTCCATTTAGTAGACATGGAGAGAGGACTGCAAATTTGCTAGGAATGGTACACACAGATGTATGTGGACCAATGTCTACGCAAGCCATGGGTGGATTTTCATACTTCATTACTTTCATAGATGATAGATCTAGATTCGGATATGTGTTTGATGAAACACAAGTCTGAAGCCTTTGAAAAGTTCAAAGAGTATAAGTATGAAGTGGAGAAACAACCAAACATAGTATTATAATTCTTCGATTAGATCGAGGTGGTGAATACTTGAATGGAGTTTCTAGATTATCTCAAAGTAAATGGTATAGTCTCCCAGTGGACTCCTCCAGATTGGTATCTGAAAGGAGAAATCGAACTTTGTTAGACATAGTTCGGTCCATGATGAGCTATGCAAATCTTCCAGTATTCCTATGGGGTTATGCATTGGAAACCTCAGCATATTACTGAATAAGGTGCCTTCCAAATCTGTTCCTCAAACTCCGTATGAGATATGGAAAGAAAGGAAACCGAGTCTTAAACACGTTAAGATTTGGGGATGTCCAGCTTATGTCAAGTAAGTTGACCCAGATAAGCTGGAATATCGATCCGTAAAATGTAGTTTTGTGGGATATCCTAAAGAGACTTTAGGGTATTACTTTTACACCGATCATCGGGTGTTTGTCTCCAGACATGCTACCTTCTTGGAAAAGGAGTTTATCCTTGAAGGAAACAGTGGGAGCAAAATTGAACTTGATGAAGTTCAAGAAGCACAAACTACTACGGATCAAGTGGAAACACCTGTTCTGACTGAACAACCTTTTGTGGAACAGCCCATTCATAGGTCAGGGAGAGTGTCTCGCCAACCTGAGAGGTAATATGGCCTTGTCATTGAGAATGACAATGAGTTGTCGATCATTGATGATGACGACCCTGTGACCTATAATGAGGCTATGTAGTGTTGACTCAGAGAAATGGCATAGTGCCATGAAATCCAGAATGGAATCTATGTATACGGTATACAAAAGATAGATTATAGCAGATGGCCAGGTGGAGACCTATAAGGCCAGGCTTGTGGCAAAAGGATTCAAACAAAGGCAATGGATTGACTTTGATGAAACCTTTTACCTGTAGCCCTGTTAAATCAGTTCGGATTTTGCTTGCGATTGCTGCTTACTAACTATGAGATCTGGCAATAGCCAGATGGTTTTCTTTCCAAGGGAAATGAAAACCTAGTGTGTAAGCTGCGAACCATATGTGGTTTAAAGCAAGCTTCTCGAAAGATGGAACATTCGTTTTGATGAGACAATCAAAGAGTTTGATTTTATCAAAAACGTAGATGAACCATGCGTCTACAAAAGGGTTAGTGGGAGCGCGGTAACATTTCTTGTATTGTATTGAATTAGAGTTGACACACATAACAACATAGCAGACCCACTCACAAAGCTACTTTTGAAAGTCACTTTGATCGTCATAAAGAGATGGGTATTAGATACCAGAGTGATTGGCTTTAGTACAAGTGGGAGATTGAAAGGAATATGTCCTAAGTCCAATCATGTATTAGGATTTAGGAATAACTTTTATGTAATCTGTTTTGATTTCATTGATATTAATAAAAGACTTGTTTTGTTTTTTACGGGCTTATCTATTTAAGTGTTTAAATAAGATATACCATAGTTTAGAGTAAAGCTTTTTTGGATTATGATGAGATCATAATAGTGAGACCTAAAAAGATGATAACTCTAAACTTAAATAGTTCCTGGTCATAGGATTACTAACTGGTAATTAATAATCCGCAAAGATCGGTACATACTATGCTTGCTTCATTATGAAGGATGTCTGTTCTCATAGACATTTGTGTGGTGACACTATAGCTAGTATGTAGGTGCTTATTATAGAATAAGTTCACTGAACATGACTCGCACAGCTGAACAACTGATGGAGTTCACTCACGTGTCAGCAGTTGTTCACATAGTGATAGTTGTACAAGTATCCTTAGACTTGAGGTCATCATAGTCATCTTGTGTACACTGAACTATGCTTTGGTTTAGTTCTTAGTCTCCAGGGACAATTATTAGGGCTCTACTGGGTATAGGAATTTGTACACGAAGATAGTGTATGATCAATAAAGGATCTACCCCTTCCAGTGAAGGAAGCGAATGTTCAAGGCTGATCCACTTATGCTAGTTCAGGAATCTCTGGCCAGAGTAATGAAATTAGAAAGGAGTTTCTAATTTGCATAGAACTACGCATAGTAAATGGTAAGCAAGTGATTGAATTAGATAGGCTTGACACGAGATCCATGCCTTGTATTTAATCGGGACATTGTAGGGTAGAAGGAGTTTATTGTACGGTAACTATTCACTGAATAGGTTCTTGGTATTCTAAGCAGTGAATTCATATTATCCGGATAGTCGCGATATGCTGAGAAATCCCTCACGATGTAGAATAAATGATTAATTAATTAATCATATTTAATAAATTAGAGAATTTATATAAATGATAAAATAGTTTTATTATTATTTATTTCTACTACCCTTAATATTGAACCTACAGGGTCACACCATAAAAAGAGAATGATTTAATGGTGGAGGAATTAATTAATAATGGCTAATAATTATTTATTTGTGAAATTAATTAATTGGCAAATTTAATAATTGATTAAATGAGATTTAATTGATTATAAATTAATTAAGAAAACTTAATATTATTAATTAAGGATTTAATTTTTGGAAATTAAATCAAGAGAGAGAATTATTTCTAAAGTGTTTAGAAAAAGGATTATAATTAAAAGGTGTTTTAATTATTAATGAGAATAATAAATGGGATAATAATAATATTATTTATGGGAAAATTTCAGCTGAAAATTTTGCCTATAAATACACTATTATAGACCCTATTTTATTCGAACCCGAAAACCCAAAAAGTTTGGAAAACCCAATTCTCTCCACCTCCTTCCTCCTCCTTAACATCGTTTTCTTGGTGGATACCGGTGGAGTGCTTCACACTTGAGGAGCAACTGCTAAGGATCTCTGATCGTTGTCTCCGAATTATTTTAAAAGGTTAGATTCGATCCCTTGAATTTTTATTCACGATTTATATGCTTTTATTTGGATTTTGTATGTGTAAAAGTGTTTTGCCATGACCCCGCTGCGTTTAAAATCCAACAGCTGCAGAAAGCTGTTGTGCACAGATTTTTTGGATGAAGAATCAGTTACTGGATTATGGGTTGACATATTTTAAAATCCCTATTTACTGTGATAATCAAAGTGCTATTGCTATGACAGGTAATCCAGTTCAACACTCAATGACAAAGAACATCAGCATCAGGTACCACTTCATAAGGGGACATGTGGATGAAGGTACAGTGGAATTGCACTTTGTTCCAACAGATCAACAACTAGCAGATATCTTCACAAAACCACTGTGTGAAGCTACTTTTACAAGATTGGTAAATGAACTTGGAATGGTTTTAGGTTCTTCCTCTAAATCTGCTTAGTTTTGTTCTGATGCATCAGACTTTATGATCAGTATTTACAGAAATTACTCTCTTTGTGTATTCTGTGCTTAATTGAAAATTGCTTAATCACTGACTGTTGTCTGATGTGACTTTCTAAACTCTGATAGTGATATGTCTGTTTATGTAACTATTCTATCCTATGAGGATACCTGTGCTAGATGCTGACCTAGTAGTCTTCAATATACTAGAGATCCCATGTTAGAAGTAATTATTTATGTGGAAATCCATTGACACAAGCAAATTCTGATATTGAGCTTAGTTAAGTTTACTCTGTCTATCTTATTACTAAGTCAAAAACTAGAATAATACTTCTCATCTGTTGAGTTTTGGTTTAGTAAATCTGCTGAATGTACTAAGTGCTGATAAACCTCACTTATCAAAAGAAAAAGGGAAAAGAAAAAGAAATAAAAATCAGGTACTCCTTTGAGGTCTAGAGTAAAAATGTGGAAGGGACGACCCAAGTGCATTGCTGGTATTAAGTAATATGCATCAGAAAAGCAAAATATTTTCTTGGTGACTTTTCACACTCTATGATTACTGGAGAAATACTCTGATAGTTGCATAAATTTTGATAAGCAGTCGTGACTCACTTACACTGAGAAGCCACTGTAAACTGGAATTTAAAAAGATGCACAAAATTAGCACAAAACAATTGAGGTGGACTCAAGCATGAACTCATTCAATAGTAGGCTTCAAAATAATGACAGATTTTTAGTAAAGTTTTAGTTATGCCTTATTTCTAAGATGTACTGAAGTGAATCAGACTTTACTCTTTGTCTGATATTTAGCTTAATGCACACACTACACACTCAATATGAATGATGAAAATTACTGTGGTGATCTATGTTATTTTAGATGAACAGTTTTGTGTCAGATTGCATAAATTCTGAGGATAAGTTCTGTTCAACGTTCTGATGATTAAGTTCTGAAGAATCTATATCAGAATTTGTGTGAAGAATCACAAAGATAGGCATTCATTTTTCGAGTTAAGAAATCATGTTCTGATGACTGTTAAGTTCTGATATAAGTCTAAGTTCTGATATTAAAATTCTGATCCTTTACTTGACTTATTTGTGGATAAAATCTAAAAACAGTCTCATTTTAAATCAGAATATGTTTGGGCGGAATATTAACAGTCAATATATTTAGGGATAGTGGTACACGTACATGCACAGTAATTTTTACTTGTTTCTTGTGCGCATTAAACCCTGTTTTACCTTTCCAATGACTGTTTTTCTTCTTCCAAGTCTAGGGAGACGAGGTAGAATTATTTCTACCTGTCAGCATTAAATTTCCTTGCGTCTCCTGGCATTCTCTTGCCTATATAAACACACTTCACAACAGCCTGCACATCATTTCTTTTCTCTCATACTCACCTTCATTTTGTTCATACCAACAAAACCATGGTCAACTACAACATGTTTTTGAACTATGAAACCTTCAACATGGAGCTGAGCTGTGAAGCCTGGCAGCAGGAATGGCACGTGACTGTCATTCCTGATGAGATTTGGGACTCGGTTCCCCAGGAGGTTCTCACCCACCTCCTGTTCTTTTACATGGACTACCATCGCCATCTGGAGCGATTGGAGGAAGAAAGGCCGGAAGCTCTCCGCCAGCAAGAGCGAATTATCAGACTCGCTATTCTTTTTGTAGAGAGTAGGAAGAAGAAATAACTTATTTTCTTCTTCCTATTTTTCTCATCATCAGCCTTGCCCTGCTTCTTGAGCTAGGACAAAGGTTGTTGATGTTAGGTTTAGAAGCTTAGGACAATCTTGTAATGCTCTGATGTAATTTAAATTTCATGAATGTATTCTCTTATATTAATGGAATTTCTAATTTTTGCAAGTTTTTGTCTCTGAGATGTTTTAATTTAAATGCACTGATAAATCCTGATATATCCATATTCTGATGACCATTTCATTTTTGACTTAAATTAAGTTCTGATCTTCAAATATCAGTACTTGTTTATTTGATTTATTTTGGTCATTCTCACACTCGATTTTTTTTTCAGAATATTGGTGTTGTAGTAAAACTAATTGAATAAGTGGGAACAGTTTAAATTTTGAATTAAAACTGATTTACCTCAATTAATGGAATTACTGGGTAAGTGGAACGGTTTTTTCTTGAAAAACTGCAAGTGGGTAAGTAATGATTACTGTTTTCCCGTGCCCATTAACTATTCATTATTGCTACATGTCTGACAGGTGTCCAACAGTTTATTTTTTTTTACCAAGTATAAGTAAGAGAGAGAGAAGATTATACAATCTTTTATTTACTTTTATACTCTATCTCTCTTTCTTTGCTTTTACTCTCTCTCATCTCCTGACATTGGTTTTTCATACAGACATTTTATCAAACACCTAACAGGCAATCTTAAATTTCAATTATTCTCATGGCACCTAAGGATTTGATCATTGATGGAGCTAAGTTCGTTCCAATAACTATGTTGCAATTCTCGATCATGCTGAAGCTCCGTCTGAGTTGCATTTTGTGCAAGATCTTGTTGCACACAGTGAAATTGGGTATGCATTAACCCAGCCTTCAGTCTTTTCAAGCCAACAAGTTCTGACATTTTGGCGGACTGGGCATTTTGACAATAGTGGTGCTAATGGTATTCCCAGTTTTGTTTTTGAAGTGGATGATACTGAACATGTGGTAACTCCTGGTACAATTCGTAAGGCCTTATATTTACCAGAAGGCTGTATTTTCTCAACACCGGAGGAATCAGCTCTACAAGAGTTAATGGCAAGTTTAGGGTATGAGCAGAGTTTGGCTAAGCTTGGACAGTTGAAACGGCTCATATTAGAAAGGAATGGAGCTTCTTCTTCGACTGCATCACTAAAGCCTTCGAGAATAAGTGTTCCAACTTTGATGCCATTCCTATAATGAGTCAGCACATCGGGTATGCTATTATTAACCAAACTCATTTTGATTTTGCAAATGTTGTGATTTTGTCAGCTTATATATAATTTTGTTGTGCTGATGAATCCCAACCTACCACTGACTTAACTCCACCTTTCAAATTGCAAAATGAGCCATTAATGACTTGGTAAATGCTGACCTTAAGAAAAAGGTGGTTAGACCTTTACAGATTCCTCAGTCTGTAAAACAGATCTTGGTAAATGCTGATCCTCAAACCTATAGATCTGTTTATCCTGATGTACAAACCACCACCACAACCCAAACACCAGAGCAACCATCAGAACATACCACTCATACATCTATACCTCAGCCTTCCCTCAGAACATATCTCCAGTCATATCTCTCAACTTCACAGATGGCTCAACCTTCATCCCCAGCACCTACTGTGAAGTCTTCATCTTCCAAGCCCCAGAGGACAAAGACTATTTCTCAAACACCACAGAAGAGAAGGAGGATGTTCTGAGAGATGAGTCTGATAGTGAGGAACAGGGTTCTCCATCAGAACCTGTTATTAAAGAAGCTGAGAAAGTCTCTTCTCAGAAGGATTCTAGAATTGGGGGATCTAGGCTTCTCAAAAGGCTTAGAAGAATGACTTCAGCTGAACTTCCCAAGGAATCCTCACCTTCAAGAATACAAGAAACAGAGAGCTAAAGGCCAGTTTCAGATGATGAGGAAGCAGCAGCTAAGGAAGGAGATCAGGAATCTCTGATCTCACAAGAACCAGAATCTGCTGAAGCCACTGCTTCTCCATTGACTCCAACTCATGAAGCTGCTATAGAAAAGGCCAACACACCTTCTGTGTCTCCTGTACATAAGACTGTATCTCCTGTTGATCCAGGCACAAGTGCTGAAATTGATATTCAGAACCTGGTTGTGCCTGAGGTACTTTACTTAGAAGCTCCAACAGCAATTCATCCATCAACAACACCTGTCTGATGCTACTCAAACTCCAGAATTATCTACTACACCTTCTCTGCATCTAGATGTTGATGATCAGAATATAGGTGAGCGTCAGGATATGGATGTTGATCAAACTTGGACCCAGATCAACACTTAGAGGATGATGCTGAAGCCTCAATTGCTTCTCATACTGTTGTTTTATCAGAAGATGCTGATTCTGTAAGTTCTGATGATGCAAATGCTGATGATACTGGTGATGCTGCTCCAAATGCAGATGCTGATGAACCAGGTCCTTCTGGACATACACCTCAGCAAACTGTTCACAAAATGAATTAGTTTAAGAAGTTTGTTACAAGAGAAGCACCAGTGCCTTAGAGTGAAACTCCTGCAGGACAGGATGGACTAATGTGGAACTCAGTTACTTGTGTTCCATCTG